>NC_058403.1:165786534-165809797 GCF_002201575.2 Neomonachus schauinslandi
AAATAAATAAATAAATAAATAAATAAATAAATAAATAAATAAATAAATAAATAAAACTAAAGTCATGATCCAGTCAGGGCCTGGCAAGCTACTGCCCGTGGGCTGAATCCTGCCCACTGCCTGTTTTGCAAATAGCAGTTGGATCAGAACATCATGGCACTCGTTCATTTAAGTTTTGTCTGTGACCAGTTTATGTTACAATAGAAGTTGAGTAGCTGTGGATGCATGGACCATAAAGCCTGAACTATTTACTCTCTGGCCCTTTATAGAAAATACTGATACAGATCCAAAGAAAACAAAAGGACAAAGCCTTCTGCATGGCAACCTTATCTGCCTGTAAACCACAAGTTTTGTCAGCTGTCACATCTTCCCTTCCCATGGCCTTCCCTTCCCTTGGCCCCCCATATTTAAGTTACCGACAACTTGTATAGGTTTTACCTCTTGAAATCACTTAAGAGTTAATCATTTCATATAACAAACTATATATTAAATACAGACATACCTTGATTTATTGTTCTTCCTTTTATGACCTTTAGCAGGTACTGCATTTTTTACAAATTGAACGTTTGTGGCAACCTTATACTGAACAAGTCTGTGGGTACCATTTTTCCAACAGCATTTTTCTTTCATTTTTTTTTTTTAAAGATTATTTATTTATTTGAAAGAGAGAGAGCACGAGCAGGGGGAGCAGCAGACAGAGGGAGAGGGAGAAGCAGGCTCCCTACTGAGCAGGGCCTGATGCAGGGCTCGATCCCAGGACCCTGAGATCATGACCTGAGCCGAAGGCAGACGCCTAACTGACTGAGCCACCCAGGTGCCCCCGCAACAGCATTTTTCACTTCGTGTCTCTGTATCATATTTTGGCAAATCTCACAATATTTAAAATTTTTTCATATTATTATATCTGTTATGATTATCTGTGATCCATGATCTTTGATGCTACTATTGTAATTGTTCTGGGGGCGCCATCAAACAGTCCCATATAAAATGGTGAATGGGTTTATTTAATTGATAATTTATTTAATAAATAAATCTTGTGTGTTCTGACTGCCACACCAGCTAGCTATTTCCCCATCTCTCTCCCTCTCCTCAGGCCTCCCTACTTCCTAAGACACAACAATACTGAAATTAAGGGAATTAATAACCCTGCAATGGCCTCTTAAGTGTTCAAGTGAAATAAAGATTAATGGGGCAAACTTTTCATTGTTGCCTTATTTTAAGAAATTGCCACAACCACCCCATCCTTCAGCAACCACCACCCTGATCAGTCAGCAGCCTTGACATTAAGGCAAGGCTCTCCACCAGCAAAAAAATTAAATAAAAAAAATAAAAATAAAAAAAGTTACAACTCAATGAACACTCAGATGATGCTTAACATTTTTTAACATTTTTTAATTTAAATTCAATTTAGTTAACATATAGTGTATTATTAGTTTCAGGGGTAGAATTTAGTGATTCATCAGTTGCATATAATAGCCAGAGCTTATTACATCCAGTGCCCTCCTTAATGCCCATCACCCAGTTACCCCATCCCTTCTCCCACCTCCCCTCCAGCAACCCTCAATTTGTTTCCTATAGTTAAGACTCTCTTATGGGTTGCTTCCCTCTCTAGTTTTATCTTTATTTTTCCTTCCCTTCCCCTATGTTCATGTGTTATTTAAATTCCACATGATTGAAATCATATGGTATTTGTCTTTCTCTATCTTATTTCACTTAGCATAATACCCTCTACTCCTATCCATACCGTTGCAGATGGTAAAATTTCATTCTTTTTGATGGCTGAGTAATATGACATTGTGTGTATATCCTTCTGTCAGTGGACATCTGGGCTCTTTCCGTATTTTGGCTATTGTGGACATGGCTGATGCTTAACATTTTTTAGCAATAAAGAATTTTCTAACTAAGGTATGTACCATTGTTTAAGACACAGTGCCATACTCTACACTTAATAGACTACAGTTTAGTGTGAACATAACTTTTATATACACTAGGAAACCAGAAAGTTAATCTGACAATCTTTACTGTAATAGTCACTTTATTGTGGTGTTCTGGAACCAAGCCTGCACTATCTCTGAGGTATGCCTGTAAACTCATTGAGTGTTGCACCCTGTTTTAATTGCTGGGAACAAAACAGGAAAAAAAAAGGTGCCTTAGAAAAATGAATTCTATTTTCTCATCTTTGCTACCACACCTCTTCTGCAAAAATCTTCCTGTGGAGTTTTCCCACCTTCCTTTCCTCCTGGCCCCTTCCTAATCCCATTAGCTGCACTAAAGCCAGAAGGATCCTTTAGCATGCAGATTTGATCATGTCACTTTTATGCTTAAGCTCTCCAGCAGGGACACACATCAACTGCCTTTAGCTGGGTTCCATGAAGGTTCCATGAAGGTTCCTACCCCACAGTGAGTATGGGGCTGCAATATGCTCAGTTCCCTGAATTCTTGCTCAGGAGGGACCCCACCAGACTGGATCCTCCTTTAATAAACTCTAAAGATCCCCCTTTAAAGAACTTAACACAGTTTGTCATTATGCAAATATGTTTCTGCTTTAAAGTCTTAATTCCCAATTTCTATGTAAGCTCCTTGAGATCAGAGCTTCTGTCCACTTTATTCACTTGTTGGAAACTCAAATCTGGGAGGAGGCTCCATAGCGTTGTTAGATTGAATTCGTGAATGACAGGGTGAATGACAGAAAAGACTGACCTCTCCTCTAGCCAAAATTTGAGTTTAATTGTAACTAGGAATGAAAGATTCCTACTTGGGGTGTCTGTGTGGCTCAGTCGCTTAGGTTCTGCCTTTAGCTCAGGTCATGATCTCAGGGTCCTGGGATGGAGCCCTGCATCAGGCTCCCTCCTCAGTAGGGAATCTGCTCCTCCCTCTGACCCTCCCCACTCATGCCCGTGCTCTCTCTCTCTCAAATAAATAAATAAATAAAATACTGGGAAAAAAATAAGGACCCCAATCACTTATATGAGCCTCATCTGTTTTCTGGTCATTTACTACACATCTATGGTATGAAAGTTTACAGTTGAAAAGTCCTTGGCATTTTCTTCAGGGAAGAAAGGGGATTAAATATGGAGCACTGAACTCCTAGGTAGAGGGAAAATGAACACAACGAATACACCATAAAAGGCGGGGAGGGGGGTATAAATCATGTACTATCTGCAGCCAAGGACAGAACTTGATTTGAATAGGTCCCCGTATCACTAGCTAGACCCCAAGACTTGGCCTTGACTGCCCACCTGCTTGTACTCACTAACCTTTGTCTTACATTTTCCCCTAAGCTCTTCTTTCAGGCTTTCACCTTAACTCAGACAAATGAAACTCAAAACCCAAGCCCAGGTGATAGTGACTGCCCTGACAGGACCTCCCTTTGATCCAGACAACCTAGACCTTCTGACCAAAACCTGACTTGTGCCTGCACAGAGGGATCATGGAGTGACCTTTAGAATGACCTACAATTACCTTTACCTCATTACAATACTAAAATCTCCACCCAGGGAGGAACCTCAGCCTCATTTACATCACATACTATGTATGTACAGACATGTTTCCTTAAGGTGCATGTGTGACCTTATGCCCACCTCTACATAGGATGAGAGGGCTTCCCGATCTAAATATTCATCCCAACCCTACACAAAAGAAACCCATTCACCCTCTCTCAGGGAGCCATTGCTTTGGAAGCCATTCCCTGTGATCTCTGTATCTGCTACAACTAAAAAGTTTCTTTGTGGGACAACTTAACCCCTTGAAGTTTCTGAATCACCAAGGAGCAAACTCATGTTGGTTCAGTTACACTTGACTGTTTAAACAGAAAGAGTTAGGGGTCCCTGGGAAAATGAAGACAAGGCATAGCTTTCTTGACATAAGAAAAGTCATTTTAGGGGGCCCCTGAGTGGCTCAGTCGGTTAAGCATCTGACTCTTGATTTGGGTTCAGGTCATGATCTCAGGATCATGAGATCGGGCCTTGCATTAGGATCTGCACTGAGTGTGGAGCCTGCTTAAGATTCTCTCTCTCTCTCTCCCCCCCGGCCCCTCCCCTCCCTCTGCTCCTGTGCTTGCTCTTTCTCTCCCTCTCAAAAAAAAAAAGAAAGAAAAAAGAAAAGAAAAGAAAAAGTCATAAGAAGTCATGACTAAAAAGTCATTAGGCCTCTGGCCATCTTGTGATCTCTCCCTGATCAGCACTACTTGCCCAAAGCACATTTCTTGCAGAACTTCCTGGGTTATGTTGAAATTGCAGAAGAGACCCCAGTAGATAATGATTTTAAGGGAATAACAGGATTTTAGAACAGGCACTATCAGGCTAGGAGATAACCTAATCATATCAGGGACAATAAATCAGTGGTAAAAGTCCCAGTGCTGGTTCAAAAGTAAAGACTGATGTGATGCACGTTCTTGAATTATCTTTGCAAGATTTAAACCCCTTTGAGCACTCAAATACTGAACCAACTAAATCCAGATAATTGATGATGCTGACCCTTGCTGGACCTTGTGAACTTGACGTGGACTCTGTCACCTTAAGATGACTTTTACCCCAATTCCATGCTGAACTACCTATCATGCAAGTACCCTTAGTTTAAAACTTCCCCAGTTTGGGGTGCCTGGGCGGCTCAGTCATTAAATGTCTGCCTTTGGCTCAGGTCATGATCCCAGGGTTCTGGGATCGAGCCCAGCGTCAGGCTCCCTGCTCCGCGGGAAGCCTACTTCTCCCTCTCCCACTCCCCCTGCTTGTGTTCCCTCTCTCGCTGTGTCTCTGTCAAACAAATAAATACAATCTTTAAAAAAAATTAAAAAATAAAAATAAATAAAACTTCCCCAGTTTTGTTGTTCAGGGAGACACAGCTTTGGGAAAGATCTCCAGTGTTCCCCTTTACTTGTTCCAGGCTCAGCATGTCCCAGTTTCGGGTAACAAATGTTCTCTGAATACTACCTTCTGTTAGTAAGCTTAGCTACAGCTCAAAATAGAAAGAGCATGATCTGGGAAGTCAGACTTTCCTGGGTTCAAAGACCTCATCACCTCCAGACATGATATCCAAAGGCAAATAGACAATTTGAGTGTCTGTTTGCCAAGCTTATCAGTTATGAAGACTAAATGAGATAACATGTCTAAGAAATTAGCATGGTGCCTGACACATCATTGCTGCCTGAATAATCATCATTAGAATACTTTATGGCTTCAATAAGCAAAGAACTTTAGGATGGCCATTTCCAATTCTCCCTACACTCTTGAGCACTGATTCTTCCATTGGAATATCACTAGCAATTCATGCCACAGGGGCATTTCAGACTCTCTGCATCAAAAACTGAACATATCATTTTCCTTCCCCTTCTGGATTTCACCCACACCCTCCGACCTGTCTACCTAACCACCAGAGTAGTTAACATGAGTGTTGGACTCAGAGGGACATGTGCTCAAATCCTAAGAAGAATCTTGGCCAGGTCATTTATATTCTCTGAACCTTTTTTTTTTTTTTAATTTGTGAAATTTAGACAGTAAGAGTACCTCTTAGACTTACTGAGAAAATTAATGTCGTGACACACATTGTTTTACAACATGGTAAAATCTACATGAGTTATGTCTATTCAAATCATTATCATTGCCAATACTGTTCATTTTTGATAGCCCTCTCCATCTTGCTCCCCTCAAAAAATAATTGTTGCAAAGTTTATTCCAGTCTTCTTCTGTGAACCCCTTTCATCTTTGTCCTCAACGGCAAGGATCTACTAAAATTATCATTACTGTGTTCTCTTAATGGCTCTTTCTGATTTTAGGTCTTCCCTTTCATTTCTTACTCTTTTCCTCTGGAATTCCTCTTCGTAGCAGTTACAATCGGCAATGAAACATCTAGGTGTTTGCTTCTTTGTCTCCCTCTACTCGAAGAGAGCACATCCAAGTTGTTTCCTTATGGTCAGCCTGTACTTAGAAGGGTGGCTCAAAAAGCCTATTTGTCATGTCAAGGCCGGAGTGCCTTCTTGGAAGGTGAGTGCGGGCCTACTGCAGCCTGGATTCAAGCCTGCTGCCCTCCTGAGGCAGTGCAGATGCCTCAGTTGGCCATCAAGTCCCTCCCCAGCAGACCCCTGGCCCTCCTCTCCAGCCTCATCTGCATTCATCAACCCAACACCCTAAGTTACTCTTCTAGGAAAGGGCAGTACTTCTGCTTCCCCTGAATACCTTTTCATTCCCTATTTGCATTATCCAGTTCACACTGTCCTTTAGCTGTCACGCTTTCACCTAATTCTTCAACAACCAGCTCAAATACCCCAAATCTTCCCTGATGTCTCTGCACTACAAATACCCTCTCCCTTTGTTGACATCTCTTAGCATTTTGACCTGGACTATTCTTCCTCTTAGACTTTGAAAACTGGGGCCATCACATATTTTTTTAAACCCTTCAGAGCCTAAAAGGTGGATCAGAACCAGTGAAAATTCTGTTCCAAGAAAGAACCCCCAGGATTAGAATGTAAAGAGATGAATCTTGGGGGGCGGGGGTTGGGCGGAGAATGGCTTCTTGTTATGCCCTTGAACGCTCCGTGTTCTTCCTGTTTGAGCCTCCCAACTCTGACTTGCTTAAATATGACAAAGTATACAAGCAAGAACAATAGAAGTCCTCATATCACTGCTACTAAATCTTCTTTTCTAACCAGACAACTTGCAAATTGCTTTTCACCCACTCACCTGGAGTGAGTCATGCTCTCTGCCAGGTAAGTGGAGAAGGATGCTGATCAGTTTACCCCCTGAGACAAGAAGGGCTTTTGATTTTCCTTCTGTTTTTTTCTTTTCTTTTCTCTTTTCTTTCCATTTTTGTAAGCCACTGAATCTCTTGCTTCCCTTTTCTAAACTAGAGGAAAGAAACTGTTTCTATATAGATTTTTTAGGATAGTTATCCCCACATTTCATTCTAATGAATACTAGCCCTGCAATATATTCCTTGAACATAGGAACCCCCCAGCTGCCTCCCATTAAACATTGCCATGTTGGGAGGGGCTACAGTACAGTTTATTAAAGACCTTGGGAGGTTTTGCTATTAAGGAGAGACTAGGCTTTGAGTCAAGCCAGTGGTTTAGTACAGAACGAACATTCTTTATCCCTCTGTCATATCAATTATCTCAACATCCTGCAGAATCTGTATCTGTCCAATAACACAGAGTGTCCATAACACTATGGAAAACAGTGACACTGGCTAACTAATACTAATAACTAATTTGGAATTCTAGCATCACCTTTCAGATCTTTTTCCCTTCTTGGGCGAGTGTAATCTGTCAGGTCATGGCAAGTCAGAGGACATGAACTGGATTGTCAACCCTCAGGATGCTAGCTGGATCATCCTTTGTTTCTGTGAAGCTTCATTGCCTCACCAGTAAAATGGAGTTAAGTTATTGGAGAATCAAATATGACTGTACATAAGGGAGTGTTTTAGAAGACTTAATATTCAATTAAAGTATTTTTATTTCTTCTCATTTTTTCATTAGAAGGAGAATAAGCTATTATTTCATGCAGTCTTTAGCTTTCTCTTTTTCACTACCTCCATGCCTTTGACCATGAAGCCCTACTAACTGACAGGTCCTCTCCTCTATGCAGGTTAGCAAGACTAAGCCAAATATGTCTTCCCGGGGAACACCAGGCAAGCCAAACTAAAAAGTTAACCTCCCTATTACAGGGAACTGGGTTACAGCTCCTTACAAACTGCGCTTAAGTTAGTATTTTTTTTTAAAGCATATACTTTCCAATGATGAATTGGAAATTTATCTCTTTAACAGACACCTCCACATCGATCCAAGGAAACAACTCAAATAATTGGAATTACAGCAGGCTCAGTTCACAGCTCAGAAGATATGGAAGTGACCTATTTGGGTAAGAAACCTTTCAGTATCCTTCATATTACATCTAAGTAAGTAGCCACCTACTGCCACTGAATTCTGTCCCATAAGAAGTTTTGCAGAAGGCTGTTGAGATGTTAGACTATTTGAGAAATGGAGTCTATGTCACAATGGAAAGTCCACAAAGCTAAGAGACAAGTGGCCCCTAAACCAAAGAGGATATGCTATCATTCCCCAAATTCCTATGGTGAAGCCTAATCCCAATGGTATGATATTAGGAAGCCAGCTCTGGGAAGTAATTATGTCACTGAGGGGGAGCCATCATGAATGGAATTAGCATCCTTATAAAAGAGATCCCAGAGTGCTCTCTCACCCCTTCAGCCCTGGTGAGGACACAGTGAGAAGACAGGAGTCTCTGAACCAGGAAGCAGGCTGTCACCAGACACTGAATCTGCTGATGCTTTGATTTTGGACTTAACAGCCTCCAGAACTGTGAGAAATCAATTTCTGTTGTTTACAAGCTACCCAGTGAATGATATTGGGTTATAACAGCCTGCACGGACTAAGACAGCATATTTGTTTATTTTTACATTGAGAAGCTAGGTTATCTTCGGTAGTGTGACAAATCAAGTGTTTATTTGATTCAGCTTATCTTTCCAGGACTGCTAGACCACTAAATAAAGGGATATGAAAAGTACTTTTTCATCATGAAAAGTACATGCAGGACTATAGAAACTATGATGTCTGGGAAGGATCTTTCATGGCAAAGTTTTAAAGTAGACATGGGTGGTCTTTAAATCCTCCAGACATCATCTTGTATTCCTCCTGCCTCATAATTCAAAGGCCATTCACTGAGACATTCCTGTGCTCATGTATTAAGCAATGGCAACACAGATATGAGAAACACCTATTTCCTTTCTCTCAATTGGATTTTGGTGTTATGTTAAGTGTCACTAAAATCCAATTTAACTCAAGATACAAATGCAGTCCAACTGGTCCTTTAGCTGCCTTTTCTAGGTTAGTGGAGCAGAGTCTCTGGGTGAATATGCACTCTTTAGTGGGACAAGATGGGGAGAAAGCATTCAGGAAGAGTGAACAGCTTGAGCAAATGCAAGAAAGCATGAAAACACTTGATTCAGGGACGGGGATGAGGATGGAGGGCTGTAAGTAGTTTAAGTTGAGCTGAAATCTACAGTGCAAAGAAAGAAGAAAGAAGATAATGTTAGAGCCAGACACAGGCAGGCACCAGATCATGGAAAATCAGTTTGCTCATAATTGATTCAACAACTATTTACTAGCTACTCAGTATGCACAGAGTGATGTTCACTAGGATACGGCTGATGATCAAGCCCAGTAAGATTCCCTTACCTCAAGGAAGTTAAGTTAGTAAGACAAACAAAGCAACAGTACAGCAATTAAAATATATAACAAGTGTTAATCAGGAAATAAATAATGTGCTAATGAATAACATGGGGGCAGCTCCTCTCAGTAGATGAAAGAGAAAAGGTGATATTTAAGCTATGACCTGAAAGGTGAGGACACATGAATGGGAAATAACAGGGCAACTGCAAAGGCCCTGAGGCAGAGAAGACTGGCCCTTTCAATGTGCCTCTCAAACTTGAACTTGCAAACAAATCCCCTGGGAATCTTGTTACAATACAAATTTTGATTCAGTCAGCTGGGAGTGGGCCTGAGACTTTGCATTTTTAACAAGCTCCTGGGTGACAGTGCTGGTCTGGAGAACACACCGTAACAGCAAAGAAACTGAAGTCAGAGTGTGCCCAGAGCTTTGTGGTGAGATTAACAACACTGTCCATCAGAGTGGAGAGGAAGAAAGAGGTCAGCTCAGGACTGCCACAGGTCTCACTGGGAAGGCTATGGTTACCAGCTGGACTATAATTTATTCTCCTCCTGTATGGAGTGGTGGAGGAGGGTACATGTGAGGGTATCTTCCAGGGGAAAAAAAAAAAAAAGTTGCTGAGTCAAATTTCCTTTTTCTAACAACAGACTTCCTGGAAAACAAACCAGTCGTAGCTTGAGATTCTTATCTATGGAATGCTTGTAGCAGGATGTACTGAGTCTGTGTGAAATTGCTTATGTTAAACAAACCCACTGGAATCTATCAATTTATACGGTATGATTTCCTAGAAAACATCATGTAAGCTCTGTACCTATCTAAATTTAAAATAATGATGTTTCATGTCCAAAACAGCTTTTCTCCATGTAGGCACATAAATTACTTACAAACTTAATTACCCTGAGTTAAAAGTATGACCTGAAGGCAAGAAAGGACCCAGGGAGTGGTATTGGTACTTCCAGATCTCTCTTTACTTTCTGTGTCTCACAATTATTTGTAACTCTGGAATTCGGAGTAAAAAGCCTGTTAGTGGGTTTTATGGACTGAATAATGTTTTTCCCCAAACTCATAAATTAAAGCCCTAACTCCTCCACCATGTGACTCTATTTTGAGATGGGGCCCTAAAAGAGATTATTAAGGTTGGATAAAGTCCTAAGTATGGGGCCCGAATCTAACAGTACCAGTGTGAAACGAAGAGTCACCAGGAGTGTGTGCAGGTACAGAGGAAAGGCCATGTGAGGACACAGCAAAGAAGTGGGATCTGCAGGCCAGGAAGAGAGGTCTCACCAGACACCAAGCCTGCTGGCACCTTGATCTTGGCCTTTCAGCCTCCATATGTGTGAGGTAATACATTTCTGAGGTTAAAACCACCCAGTGTGTGGTATTCTGTTACGGCAGCCTGAACTGACTGATACAATGGGTAAAATCACTAATGTGTGCAAATCAGATTTGATCACCTAATCCTTTATGTTACTCACTTTTGTAGAGAAGTTGCAAAATAATTCTGTATAATGACCAATGGCTCAAAGCAGTAGTACTCTGCCCAGGACATGTTGGGAGTTTTTGAAACATACCCATGTCAAGGCCCCAGCCAGAAGGGTTCTGATTGAATTGTTCAGGTCCTGCACATCAGTAGGTTTTAAAAGCTCCCCATAGGATTCTTCTATACAGCCAGAGGTTTGAAATAGTGGCTTAAATCATGGTTGTAAAGATGTTTCTGGAGATCTTGGACATAGGGATAGTGTGTAAGATGTCTATAAATAAATGTGGGTCACAAACCTTGGGTTTTGTCCTCCCAGACCTGATAGGTGATAAACAGTACAATTTCCCTTCCTTTCAAACCTCCAAATGCTCCCCTCTGTCAGGGCACCTGACTTTCTGTGGGATGAGAAAAAAAGCAGTTCTGTAAGGGCCACACATCGGAGCGCCAGGCCCCTCAATAATTGCCCATTTTAATGGAAAAAGTAACTATTAATATATATGCATTATTGAAATGCACTCTCCAATCTTTCTTGCCAACCTGCACATTTCTATAATAAGCCATTTGTTCAGAGCTCAATTATTTTGTGATGTTTGATTAAACAAAATCAGCACCAAAATAATTCTATTAGGGTTAATTGACATCTTCTCTGAGGAAAATTAACCACGTCGCTGGTCATGCTTTTAATAACAAGCTTCCCAGATTTCAATGGCTATGTCTGAACACAATTCTTAAGGACTGCTCGGAAGATCAAATGCAACCTTACAGATTGCTTTTACACAATGGTTACCATGTCAACAGATCAAACAATTACTCAGCCTTATAGATAGCACTATAATATTCATAAGACTTGGCAGCTAGGATTTAAACTATTTAGGCCTTGTAATTATTTTCTTAATTCAGAACTTGAAAATGTAATAGTTTAATGCCCAGACTCTGTCTGTAACATTTAGGCAATGCAATCCACTGAAATAGATAAACTTTGAATTCTCTTAAGAAATATACGAGACAAAGATGAAGTTAGCTTTGACCTGGGTTGGATAAGCTTTCTGAGCAAAATAATAATCAAGTCGTTGCTGTTGTTGTTTATTACTATTCTCTTCCCTCCCATTAGGGTATGGCACTAGAATTGTGGAAGACTCCTATGATCCACAAGCACTCTATCAGTGCTGGAGGACTTCATATCTTTTCTTTTGCTTTTTTGAATACCAGGTCAATATTTTTACTTGCAAAAACCGCTTTGGACCTAAAACTGAGCCAGAAAAAAATTGATTTACCTATGACCTATCAAAAATGCCTTTTACTCTTCAATAATATAATTATTGTTACTGAACATCTACTGAATGCCAGGCATTAAGTATACACCATCTCTAATCCTCATTATAAACCATTCAAGGTAAGAATTAGTGCCTGGACTTGGTGAATGAGGAAACTGGAGCTCAGGTGTTAAGGGTCTGAGTCCACAACCTTCTATTTACATCTTAGTGGCTTTCAGAACACAAAAATGTATTTAGTTACATATTTTTTAAAAATTCAAGAGGTACATAATCATATACTATGAAGATAGTTTCCTTTCCATTCTTGCAGCCCACTTCCCAGAGGCAAACACGCTTACCAGTTTCTTGTACACGTTTCAGTTGATCTGTAAAAATACCTTCACTAATTGCAGTGCTTATGTTAATTTTCATGTGTTTCCCCCAACCCCCAGTAGAAAAAAAAAAAAGAGCTCCAAGGGGTTCAAAACACCGATCATTAATTCTAGATCCTGCTTATTTCTAAGGATTGTTCCCCTCCTGACTGGACTCTATGGCTCTTTGAGGTTATGCTCAGTTATAAAAAGAGCTGCCTTATTTATAACTGGCTGGCTTAAGGGAACAAAAAGGAACTTTGCGTATTCATGTCCCCATTCAGAATTATTTTTAGTAATAGTAATTATAAATTATTTAAGGGGGTTAATGAGCTTAAGTCTTTTACTGTTATCAAGTATGCTTAATATGATTTTTTTTTAAGATTTTATTTATTTATTTGAGACAGAGAGAATGAGAGAGACAGAGAGCTCATGAGAGGGGGGAGGGTCAGAGGGAGAAGCAGGCTCCCTGCCGAGCAGGGAGCCCGATGCGGGACTCGATCCTGGGACTCCAGGATCATGACCTGAGCCGAAGGCAGTCGCTTAACCAACTGAGCCACCCAGACGCCCCTTAATATGATTTTTGTTTACTGTTTTCATGAGCAAACTTGGGTCTCTAAAGATGGCCAAGAGTTCTAGTAGCTCTAACATGTCTTTATACACCCTCCTTCTTCTCCCTCTCAATTTAATGAATCGCTCCATCACATAGAGGCCAGCCACATCTGCCCCTTTGTGCATCCTTGACCCTGGCCCCAGTGTATCTCTTCTTCTGACCCAGCTCAGGTTCTCTCTTCTCCAGAAGACACAGAGAAATCTCAGAACTTCTCCTCTATAGATCCAGGGCATCTTGCTTGAACCTCCACTGTGAAATTATAACTATCATCAAGATTTACATTTACGTCTTCCTGTAAATTCTCCCAGGGCTGGGATCCAACACAAAGTAGGAAGAGAGGAAATATTTTGTGGTGGAAAGCTTGTAGTAGATTTTGATCTCATATAAATTTGAGACCCAACACATATTTTCCTTATCTTTCATTTTGTATTTCTAGGCAAGTCTTTCAGAATCTTTTTCTGATTCAATCAGTGAAGAGAGTGTCTGCCTTTGAAGTTTCTAGAAAGATGAGTGAAGATAAATTAAAAGCGCCCAAAACACAGAAGGTGCTGAATACATGGTAATTTATCTCTTTTCCATCCTCCTTCAATATATGTTATTTTTTTGAATTGACAAATATTGCCATTCTAGTTTTTATTTTAAATTAATTATAAAATATATGCCCAAACTTCAAAACTAATTCACGATCTGTTTGGATCCAGCCCTGTCCCCGTGAATGGTACGGCTATCTACACAATTAAGGTAACAAGAATCCTTGGAGAGTCGCCCAGCATTTCTTACTCTCCATCTTAATCCCCAGAGAGTGAGCTCTCTTCATTTCTCATGAAACCCTAGACTCTTAGAAGGAACCCTGTGCAGGTCAGTACACATTTATCTGCTCAGCGACCCCCACCAGATACAGAGATGTTTCAAAAGGCAAGTCTAATCTAGTCACAGCAACTCCATCCACTTTTATCTGCTTAAAACCCATAAATGGGTGTGTTTTCATTGTTCTTAAGCAGAAGACCATACTTCTAACTATGGCCTTCAAGACATGCTTTGTTGGCCTCATCCCACAAGCCATGATCCCCTTAGCTTTCTTCAAAGGCTTAAGCATATCTGAGTTCTTCGAGCACATTTGGCTCCCTCTGATAGATTCCCCTTGCCTAGGCTAACTCCTGTTCCATCCTTCAGCCCTCAGCTCCCAGATCACCTCTTCAGAGAAGCCATTCCTCATCTTTCATTTTGGTGAAATTCCCTTATAATGGACTTAGAGCATTATTCACTGTCACAATGTAGTTTGATACGTGAGCGAGCATTTGATTATCATCTGTCCCCCTTACCAAGTAGCAAGGTCAGTGAGGGTAAGGGCAGTGTTTTGGTTCACCACTGTGTCCTTATCAGCCACCCCAAGGTCTGACATGACACAGACAACCAATAGAGATCAGTCAAATCAGTGTGTAAACTATCACTATAGCTAGCAGCAGGTAGGAGTAACTCAGCGCTTACCATGTGCCAGGCACTTTGTCTGGATCATAATAGATCTTTGCAAGTATTATACCTCTTGAACTCTACTTTATAGAGGTGAAAATAATTCAAACATACAGCTTAATCTATGTTAATTATCTAAAATGCTGATTCCCCTTTAAGCATTTCAGACTGATGACAGGAGGGGCTGCCCGTTGTTCCACTGTGTTGAGCAGTGATTCTGCTCCTTAACTGCAAATGTCTGCCTTCAATGTAAGTACCAAAAGTGCAAATACCCGCCAATTCAAGATTCCTCCTGCCAAAGAGAAGACCTGAGATTCAGGCAGTCATAATAATGTTTTATTTTTCCAATAAAACTATACATAGGTTGTTAGAACTAAAAGAAACCTGGGAGAAAAGCTAGTTGAACCTATCATTTTATAAGAGAGAAAAGCCACAACAGCTATTTGCAAAATTTGAGTAAAAATGAAAACCATGCATCTACCCTGTCAGAGTCCTGGTTAGGAGGCAGGCATGGGGAGCCTGATACAACCAGCTAAAGGGAAGGGAAGAGATCGTAGGCTACTCCAGGGCTGGTAAGCCAAGGACCAGGTGAAATGTCACACTGACATGGGAGTGGACATATAGTAACAAAGAAACGGTAGCGTTTTCTGCCTCTCTGATTTAAAATTCTAATTCCTTCAGGTCTTGCCTTATCATCATTAATAACAATCCCAATAATAATTTAACTGCAATGATGTACTTGGAATAAACTAATCAGACCCTGTGCTGTTATTTATAGAGTGCATCAGTTACTTCATTTCCCTGCTCACAAAACAGTGCTCTGGTGTTGTCATCCATGTTTTACAGCTGAAAACAGCGAGGCATGTAGAGCCTGGATCACTGAACCCAAGCTGGCAAGTGGCAGAGCCAGGAGGAGACCCAGGCAAGCTGACTCCACAGCCTGCGTTTCTAACCCAAGTCACTTACTGGGCGACGCTGTACTTGACCAGCCTGTTCTCTACCACCTTCTTGAGGCAGAATACACCTGAAGACTCTTACAGGCACCTAGCCAGTCCATGCTCAGCCTCCCTGACATTTATGCTATAAGCACAGTGGTGTGTGCCATCAGCAGACCTGCGCATACAGCCTTCCCCTCCAACTGCCTGTATGCTGTCTGCCACCGAGTAAGGGAGGAGGCCCCAGAAATGGCCACATGGATGAATGGAGAGTCTGGGCACTTAAAAGACTGAATGGAGCCCAGGTACTACCATCTCCATACCAGCCCCAGTCCCCACTGTCCAGCCACACTGGCCTGTGACCTAAGAGAGAAAAGAAACCATTATTATGCTAAGCAGCAGAGATTTGGGAGTGGGTTACTTACCTTAACAAGTTCAACAGTGTGGGTGTCCTCCACTGATCAGTTACAGTTTTATTTGTATGTTATTCATTTACTGCTGTCTTCTTTGCTCAACTGTAATCTCCCTGAGGGCAGCAACCAAATCTGTTTCACCTACCACCATAGCTAGTAGCAAATGCCCAGCCTGCAGCAATCACCTGGTAATATTTGTTAAAAGAGTACTGGGAGGGTGGGTAGTGAATGCAACTAAGTGATCAGGGGCACATGGTCACAAACTGCTCCCCGCCTGCCAGTGATATGGGAACTGTACTGAATGAAATTTAATTCAAGAACCAGGAATGCTAGTGTCTTTAAGCCTATTCTTAAATGAAAGCTTTAGGTTCAAAGGTTGTATATATTCTTCCCCAAGAGAGGTATTAGTATAAAATTAAAATTCAGCACCAAAGTATGTCCCTAGATCTGGCAAAACTCTACCTTGCATGGCTCACGGTAGCTTTGAACGGATGGTAGGGTCTTAGAAACCTACACATGAGGCCCCTGTTTCTGCCCCATAGGACCACTCTCCCTTAGCTGACTTACAAACTGAGAGCTGGAAACAGATGAGGGTCTTTGAAGAGGGTCTGTGATCCCTCCTTGCTATCATAGCCTCCCCAAGATGATACATTAAACAAATAGAAAAAAAAAAACTCTGTCTGAAAGCTCACCATGGACCAGGCTATCTACATCAATCCTCTTGAACAAGTAATTAAATAATCCTAACAATAATAAGAATAATAATTCTTGTTTCTACCTACTTTCTAACTATTACGGATTAGGCATAGGCAGTGTCATTTGTGCTTTAGACATTATTACTTTAATTTTAATTTTTTTTAAAGATTTTTATTTATTTATTTGACAGAGAGAGACACAGTGAGAGAGGGAACACAAGCAGTGGGAGTGGGAGAGGGAGAAGCAGGCTTCCCGCTGAGCAGGTAGCCTGATGCAGGGCTCGATCCCAGGATGCTGGGATCATGACTGAGCCAAAGGCAGACCCTTAACAACTGAGCCACCCAGGCGCCCCTATTTTTAATTTTTTAAGATTTTACTTATTTATTTGAGAGAGGGCACACATGAGTAGGGGGGAGGGACAGAGGGAGAGAAACTCAAGCAGACTCTGTGCTGAGCATGGAGACTGACATGGGGCTCAATCTCATCACCCAGAGATCACGACCTGAGCCAAAACCAAGAGTCGGACACTTAACTGACTGAGCCACCCTGATGCCCCATTGTTACATTTAATTATTGCAACAAATCTATGAAGTAAATGCCAAGTAATGTCAAGGTTCTGAGATTTTACCCTATTTTCAAACTAGCAAATTAGCCTGCCGTGGTCTCATGGATGCTGGCAGAAGATATGCAAGCCCTGGGTCAGAGACAAAGGACCGTTTACTGTTCACAATAATAGCAATAGCCAGAATCACATCATTTGTGCTTGTTTCTGGAGTCCCAATTCCCACAGGGTGATGTGAAGAGCGGCCAGATAGATGCTGTACATACTGTGTTTGCATTACAAGTGAAGGACCTTGAGTTTAGGAAACCCCAGTATCTCATAGGGCGTGCACACACATGTTCTAAGCTCTGGCATGGACAAGCATTATTTTTTATTTTCCTGGACAGAAAACAAATCTGTCCTCTGCTCTATAAGGAGAAATTTATATCTTCCACAATATTCACTATATAAATATCCTAGAAAAAAATAGTATGGAACAAAAGCCGAATTCATTTGTTCACAAAACATGCAGAATGTGACAGACCCAAGGAGATTTGTTTCCCATTTTACTAATGTGATAACAGGTCTAGAGTCTTTGAGTAATTTCCCCAATTAACTAACCATAACTGGGAAGAAGATGAGCAAGGATTCCAACTCTGGTCTAACTAACTCTAAAAGCCACACTCTTAGCTACTATGCAACTTACTGCCAGGTTTTCTTGAGCAGGAGACCAGGACTTGGGGAATTAAGGATTAAATCCCTTAATGCTGAAGGAGATTGTGAGAAAGCTGAGATTTGAGTCCAAATCATCCAGCTCCAGACCTGGTGGTCTTACCACTACACCACAGCTACTGACCAAACAGACACCAGCACACATGAGTTTGCTAGGGACTCAGGGCAATCCAGGCAAAGTGAACAAAGCAAGGAAGGGTAGGGAGAGAATGGGAAGCACAGTTTACTCAGGTGTGGTAGGCAGGCCCCATCATGGTTAAAGAAGAGAGAGAGAGACAGGGCAGGGTGGGGGAAGCAGAGAGAGGGATAGAAAAGAGAAAAGAAAGAGAGAGAGAAGGGAGAGGGGGAGAGAAGGATGGGGGAAGAGGGAGAGAGAAGGATAGAGGCAGGGGAGAGAGAAAGAGGAGCTAAGAGGATAAGACTGGACTTGAGTTTGAAGGTTGGTTTTTACAGTGTGTATGTTTGCCATCTAATTCAAATGGAGGTTGTGGGTACTGTGTTTGATGGACAGATATTTTGGGGACAGACATACCTCTCCTTTTCAGATGAGCTCACCTGTTGCACCATATCACATTATATTTGCCCCGGCTACCTGAAAGCTTAGCATGACAGGATAGCAACAACAAACAGATCTCACCAGTCATGGGAATATACACTCCATCCTAGGAGGCTTGTAGGTGATGTTTATAGGCTTTAAAATGGAATATTACTCAGCCATCAGAAAGGATGAATACCCAACTTTTACATCAATATGGACGGGACTGGAGGAGATTATGCTAAGTGAAATAAGTCAAGCAGAGAAAGTCAATTATCATATGGTTTCACTTATTTGTGGAACATAAGGAATAGCATGGAGGACACTAGGAGAAGGAAGGGAAAAATGAAGGGAGGGAAATCGGAGGGAGAGAAGAACCATGAGAGACAATGGACTCTGAGAAACAAACAGGGTTTTAGAGGGGAGGGGGGCGGAGGGATTGGCTAGCCCGGTGATGGGTATTAAGGAGGGCACGTACTGCATGGAGCACTGGGTGTTATACGAAAACAATGGATCGTGGATCACCACATCAAAAACCAATGGTGTATTATATGGTGACTAACATAATAAAATTAAAAAAATAAATTAATTAATTAAAATGAAATTAAAAAAAAAAAACAAAACACCCACATAGGAAAATAAGCAAAGGATATGAAAAGACAGCTCATGGAAGGAAGGAAGGAAGGAAGGAAGAAGGGAAGAAGGGGAGAAGGGAAGGGAAGGAGGGGAGAAGGGAAGGAGGGAAGAAGGGAAGGGAGGGGAGGGGAGGGGAGGGGAGGGGAGGGGAAGAAAAGAAAAGAAAAGAAAAAGAAAAAAGAAAAGAGGAATGGCTTCTAAACCTATGAAAAGAGCGCAGGGCCACTCAGAATAAATGAAACACAATTTAAAATCCCATGGAGACACCATTGCTCAGCTGTCGGATTGGAAAAATCCAACACTGACCATTCCTCAGTGAGCTGGGCTGCCGGGAAGGCGGCATGCCTTATGTTGCTACCTTTACAAAGAGTTACTCATTGCAGCATTACGCAATAGCAAAAGAATTAGCTACATCCTAGGGGTCAAGGAAGTAACTGATGAAATAAATTCATATAATGGAACGCTCTTCAGCTATTATCAAAAAAAAAAAAAAATGAAGGAGCTCTTTATGCACTCATATGGGAAGATAACCCAAATCTATTATGAACAGTTAAAAAAAAAAGCAAGTGAGTATATTATGCAACATTTTGTGAAAGGGAGAATGGTGGTAAAAAAAAGCATTTATATTTACTTGGATATGCAAATAAGAAACAAAGGGTATGTAAAAAGAGCAGTAGGGGTACAGAAGGCGCAGGGTGTTAGAAAGATGGTATTATGTTTATTTTGTGAGTTTCTATACCTTCTGGTTGTTTGGACCACTTCACTATACTTTAAAAACTCAGTTAAAATGCAAACCCTACAAATTCATGATCAAGGATTAGCTCTTCTGCAAGATGAGGATTGGGAAAATTGGTCTTCTTGGATTTCATGAGGCATATGAATCCATAAAGCTTCTGGCATCATCATCACTTGTGAAAACAGAATTGATTTCACCATCAGGAAGCAGAGCATGGATTCTACTGCTAGTTGCTGGATTTCTTTTCTCAGTATCTTTCCTGGTTTGTATAAGATACTGAAAGTTCTTTCTCCTCACCTGGTTTTCTAAGCACCTGTTGGGAAAGTCTTCTTCCAGGTTCTGTCTCATCATTGTCCTTTGTGATAATAATCGAGGTGCTTCAACTGCACCCATTCCTCCTCCCCAAACACTCACCCTACCCCAGAGGTGTGCTGGGAAAAGTTCACAACCAGGTCAGTGAGGGGGGAAAAACCCTTGTTTTATAGCAGTTGATGATTCCCATGCTATGAAGACACACTGTGGCTGATTTCAAGTCGGCAATGTGATGTCAAGGAGCAGCACAGTGCATAATTATAGAGTATTTCCACTACACAGAATCAATAGATGTACGCGACCTCAAGCATAGCGATAACAGTAAAATGCAATAAAATAATTAGGAAGGATGAGTTTTGAGTATATGTTACTGTTGTTTTTAATTTATTGAATTGTAAGTTTATGTCACTTAATTTTAGTGTTTGCTTAAAAACTACCTCACAAATTTCCTAAAAATTTAAGTCAGCTCTTATGAGCTGGTACACAACGGTGAGAACTAGGTACAATGTGCCACTGCCATACCCCAAAGCTCTCTTCAAGGATGTGTACTCTCTCCACACTCTGCTTACGAAGAAAACTTCAGAGAAACTGAATAAGACATCCCATGCCAATTGATAGGCTACTAACAATTGCCATAAAATACTGAGCCCTACAAAGTCCCAGACACTGTGGGAAGTGCTTTCTGTCATGCCTAGCACAGTAACCAAGCCAGACCCATGCCTGTTCTTGAACTCACACTCTGCTCCTTCAAAATGGCTTCAAGAGAGGATTTAAATTGAGTTGGGGAAATGAACCTAGTGGTCAAGGTTACAAGAAGAACCGAAGAGATACTGAGACTAACAGGTGGCCCTGCTTCCTACCCTCCAAGCAAACACATTATTCCTATTTTTTAAGATTTTTTTTTTTTTTGCCTTGGGTTTTCCATTTAAATGTAGTCTGGATTTCTCTATTTTTCTCACTCATGCTCTGGGACGCTGGCTGAAACCTTTTAGAATCCAAACTTGACACACCTTTAACTCTGCCTTTCTTCCTTGTTCTTGCCACCCACCCCTTAATCTTTCTCCTATGCATCTCCACCACTCTGCCTTCCTTGGGCTTCCTTTAGGGATCTATAGTCTAACAATTCTCTTTTCCAAACTAGCTCCTCAGGAAATGAAGTCGAGTTAGCCAAATGACTCACCTGACTTCAAGTCAACTCTATTTTTTTTCTTTTTAAGATTTTATTTATTTATTTGAGAGAGAGAGAGAGAAAGAGCAAGAGCATAAGTGGGCAGAGGTGAAGAGGGAGAGGGAGAAAAAACTCCCTGCTGATCAGGGAACCCGACACAAGGCTTGATCCCAGGACTCTGGGATCACGACCTGAGCCAAAGGCAGATGCCTAACCAACTGAGCCATCCAGGTGCCCCTCAACTGTATTTTCAAAAGCCAAAGGAATGACACTTCTTATAGTATGTATGGGGCTAAGAAGTAGTTTACACCCATATTTGTTTATTTTTGTCTTCTTGTTCAGTTTTTCTTCCCCCCTTTGGATACAAGTAGGTGTGGATAGGGTAGGAGGATCTTTCTTAGGCTGGTATTTGCCAAACTTTGCTATAAACACTGGAACCATCTAGGGATCTTTAAGAAAAATATTGATGGCAGGGTCCCACCTTGGAATTTCTTAACTGGTAAGGGATGGGGCCGGAGCACTGGGATTTTTTGAAGTGGCTTTGGTGATTCTTATGTGCAGCAAAGTTTGGCAAACAGTAGCTATTAAAAATTCACCCTGTGGGTGGCTGTGCTGAGAAAGGCCACTCTCCCAAAGGGCTTTCTCATCAATCTGATATAGGACAGGTCCATTAATTAACACTTCAATTAACTAAATTTTCAATGAGCCCTCTCTTTCTACCTTAGGCCTGGTGGATTCATGATGTTTCAAATTCATGAGATGCAATCTGATTTAGTTTCTCAGTACCTACTGCTTTCAAACAAAATGAAACAAAACAACCTCTCCCCCAAAAGACATGCTTACTATAGAATTTAACTCAGCTGGCAGTAGAGAATGTTTTTCAATGGCTTATTAAGTTACTGTAACAGACGCATTTACATGCAAATAATTAATGGACAAATTATAAATTATTTGGTTTTGTTCATTAAAGTAGAACCATGATTTATTAAAGCAAGAACCAAAACGAATGCTTATTGTACAAATGATCCATAGTTATTATAGAAAATTTAGAATATAAAAACTGAGCATGTATGTAAAAGAAAAATATCTCTAGGCTTTTCATTATCCAACCAATGGAAAATATGGCTAATTCAAGGTCAGTGTTAATTCATGAATTCACAAGCTCTTGGGAAGAATTTACATCTTCTGCTGCATATGCCCTTGGCCAAGCCAAGGTCACCCAATGGTTTGTTTGCAAAGGACACAGTAGCCTTGAAGCTATTTCCCACAGTAAGCTCTTTTGTTTATGGGCTGCTGAGAGGTATAAATACGGAGGCCTGAATTATTCAACACGAGATAGCACCGATCAGGTAAGTTCACCTGAGATATCTTGCTGATACTGGTCTATTGTTTTCCTTACTAAGTTTCCTTAACCAGCTTCATCCCAGGGCCATGGTCTGGTCTCTGTAACAAAAGGCCCAACTAGGGTCTGAGGAATGGATCCATTACACAGCCAATCTACCAAAATGTTGAGTGTAGAATGCAGGTGGTTAGGTCTAAAAGAAGTCACTATACCATTCTTTCCATTTTTCTGTGTGTTTGAAAATTTTCATGACGAAATGTTGGGGTCAGGGGGAGTCTACATCTTACCCTGTTTCTACACTAAGACCCCCATTGCTCATGAATCGACAGTGACGGACACTTCTAACTCAGTCTCAGTAAATTTGAGCTAAATGAATAATGTTAATGAATAACAACTAATTCATAATTACTAATCATCAATGAACCAGGCACTGTGCTAAGCCATTTGTATACTACATTTCATTCAATCCTACCATCAAACCTGTGAGGTAGATGCTGATATTATTTTGGTTTACAAAGAAGGAAGTCAAAGCTAAGAGAAGAAAAGTGACTTGCCTTAGCAAGTGACCTTCAGAAGCCTCAGACCTCATTCCTTGGTTTTATTATTCTGTCTTTTGGTTGAATTATAATGCACATCCATAAAAATACACAAGTCATAAGTGTGGACCTGTGAATTATCACCACCTGAACATATCCATGTAATTAGCACCCAGATTAGGAAACAGAAACTCCCCAGAGCCCTCAAAGCTCCCTCTTTCTACCTCCCAGTTGCTGCCCCTGGGCCTCAAATTGATGAGGAAACAGAAGGCAAGCTGAGGACAAAACAGAAGCTGGCACCCTATCCGCACCACCCCC
>NC_058403.1:165810197-165862288 GCF_002201575.2 Neomonachus schauinslandi
CCATGGGATATATGTGACATTCCTCAGGCACTCCTGGCTGTCCTAAAGGAAAAACAAATGGTTAACTGATAGAGATCACAGTCCTGCAGGACAGGAGTCTCCCTCAGTTTACAACTGTTCTGGTGATTTACAAGGAAGAAGCTTTCTTATCAATAGCCTAACTTCCAGAGACCCATAACTCAGTTCCTGAAGCTCTAACATCACCCTTCCCTCCATAAAATTAAGGGAGGCTGAGGCAGAAGGAAACGTAAATAAAACTGAATTTCTTCTAAACCTAAAGCCCATTGACAAGGACGTGTGATAGGAGAAATGTAACCTTCCTCCAGGAAACTTCCAACTGTTTTCATGTTAGTGCCTCATTAGAGGGGAAACCAGCCTTGTTTTGACAATAACCAGGCCTCTAGTAACCTGAGAGTCTTTAGCATATGACAGTCCTTTTGGACACCCCCTTTTTCCTCACCTCCCCAGTTCCTGAGCATATATAATCAGCCACCCCTCACAACCCCGGTGCAGCAGCTCTTTCTGCCCACGGGTCCTGTCCCCATGCTTTAATAAAACCACCATTTTGCACCAAAGACGTCTCAAGGATTCTTTCTTGGTCGTCGGCTCCGGACCTCACTTATTTTCTAAAACTTCATCAAAATTACCCCCTCTTCTAACTTCTAATACCCTAGATTCAATCTGCTTGTCCTTATTCTTGGCGTGTCCAAATTCTCAGGGCAAAGTTCTCTTTTTGCAAGTAATAGCATTCTCATCCCAAAGATTTCTGGTTAAAAAGTGAGCTAAATACGATGCTAGTCTAAAGTGCAAGTTTTCTGTCTCCTCTGCCTACAGATGGCTTCCAGGTGGCAGAAATAAATCACTTCATTGAGACAGAAATGGTGGTTATGAGCAAAGGTATGCTCCACTGCTTCATTAGTGGAGAGATCTCTATAATCTTGGAATGATTTCAACCCAGGATGAGTTGATCTATATTTTAATTCATCCTTTCATGTGTTTGTTCATTAAAAAGTTAACACATGGTTAGTGATACAGAGCAATAGGAAATCAACACGAGTCCTCAATGTGTCAACAATTAGGTTAGAGATGAAAACAAAGATCTGAAATAATTTTGAACAATGCTGTTGGAAGGTTTGGTTTGGTTATCAGAAGTGGGAACAAATATGTTTCCAATTGCTATGTAGCAAGCATAAGACTAAGCAATTTCTTTACATTGTTAGTTAATCCTCATTCATCAACTAATTCGCCGCCCCCCCCCGATCCAATAAATATCACTGTGCATTATTATGTGCTATGTACTAAGGATACTGTTGTAAATAAGACAATACCTTTTGCTAGCCTATAATTTATAGTCTGGGGCATGCATTCTCAACAGGGGGCAACATTGCCCCCAAGAGGCCAAGAATTCCTCGGGGGGTGGGGGGGGAGTCAAAGAATATTAAATCTTAAAATATTTTATGGCCTCTAAGGGACCACAGTACACAAACTGATAGAGTATCTGTGATATTAAAATACAGTGGGGAGGGGAGAGCACAATTAGGAAAAAAATGTCAAAAATAATCCTGAAGGGACGTAATAAAACATAAGAAACACTGGTCTAGAGGGAAGAACTACAGCATAATAGATCACGGGTAGCAGAATAGAAGAGATACAGGGATCTTTGAGAAGAGGTAGCTAGGAATTCTTGCAGGTGATGACTTGGAAGTGACCTCGAGGTGCCACCTGAAGAGATTCGTGGAGCAACTGTAATCTTGGATTTACAAATGAGACACTGGGTTTAGTTAGGCTGACCTCTATCTGAGATCTCCCACCTGGTCATGGAGAGGCAGAGGTGGTTTCAGATCCAGAGGCCTTTCTATCTGATTCTAGCCCAAATACATGTATGCTTTTGGTCTTACAAGTGACAGAACTGAGATTCTATATCAAGTCTGTCTACTCTGGACACTAAACTGTGAATTTACTCCCTCCTGGCTATAATCAAGCTGTAATCGAGCTTCTTGACTAGATTTCTTCTTAATGCAATTGTAGAATCCATACAATTGGCTTATAATAGTGAAAAGCTCTGATTTAAGGAAAATGTAATGTCTGCCCAAAGAGCAGCAAGTCTCAGCTTTTACTGGGTCAGCATAAGCCCAGGGATGAATCTGTGCTTCTCATTCAAAGCTAACTCAAGTGTGATGCCATCCCCAGACCTGTATTTTGTCTCCTGTCCCTCGAAGCAAGTGCTCACCATGGCTGCAGATTTGGTGTTGATTTATGTCTTCCTAAAGATATACCCATAGAATTTTCTTTTTCTATTATATTCTAGCCAATTCTCTCTTCACAGCTTCTTACTAAAATTTTCCTCCATAAAGTCACAAGTATGGACCTTTCCAAATTCCTGCACTGCCATCTTCAAGGATTTGAACTATTAAGTGTAACGGGCAGTTTCCCAGGCCTATAGCCTAGTGGCAAAATTGCTGCCAAAGCAATTAGCTTAATGTGAAAAGCAGAAACAAAGTGGCCTCAGGATAGTACTCTCCTCTATGTTTTTTTTTGGAGCTGGCCCATGAACTGAGTGAAACAAGATCGGTTCTTTGGGAACTTCCTGGCTGGCCCCAACTTATATTGCTGCTTTTTGATAAACTCTGAAACTCTCCTTCCATTGTTGCCTTTACTACCACCCATGCCCTTGTATTCTGCCTCCTCCTCATTGATTGAGCCAAGTGGGTACTATAATCACCCCTGTTTTCCAGACTATGTAACAGAGACTTAGAGGCCTCAAATCAAAGGTCATATGATACATGATAAAACTGAAAGGTCTGTCTCATATTAACCTCTCTACTCTGAAAATTTTATGTAAGACTAACTTCTTGACAGAGATGTGCGTTTCCATACATCCTTCTAGGTTGTTCATTCATTGATTTGTTCATTCAATTATTCATTTGAACAAAAACTTAGGATACTTAGTGTGTGTCAAGCAGTGTGTTACAATTCAGAACCAGTCAAGATTCCCTCACTGAGTTTTTTTTGGGGGGAGGGGGACAAGGAGCAAAACCCAAGCAAGTCAGTAGTTAAATGTTTACAGATTGTTTTTATTTGTAACTTAATTATAACTATCTACAAATTGCTATGAAGGAAACCAACAAAAAAGAAAGAAAGAGAACAATAAAGAGGGATAAGGTCCTCAGAGAGGGTGGGATAGGAAATACATCTTAGAGGAGGTATTATTTAAAACTAAGACCTAAAAACAGAGATGGAGAAAGTTGTAGGAAGATCAAGGGAGTATACTCCAGGCAGAGCAATTTGTAAGAGTATATTCTCGGCAGAGAGCAGTACATGCAAAGAGCTTGTGGTAGAAACTAACTAGGATGCTCCAGAAACTGAAAGATCAGTGTACTAGCCTGGTGGGAGACAGGCAATGGGTAATAGACAACTGGGCAGGTCTTGAAAGGCCTTTATTATGGGTTGAATTGTATCACCCCTAAAGATATGTAGAAGTCCTAACTTCCACTACCTCACAATGTGACCTTATTTGGAAATAAGGTCTTTGCAAATGTAATCAAGTTAGGAGGAGGTCATACTCAATTAGGGTGGGTCCTGTTCCAATATAATCCTGTAAGAAAAGAAAACAGAGGCAGACACAGGGGAAAAATGCCAAGTGATGACAGAGGCAAAGATTGGAATGATGCAGCTGAAAGCAAAAAATGTGAAGGATTTCCAGCTACCACCAGAAGCTAGAGAGAAGCAAGGAAAGATTCTACCCAGAGACTCAGAAGGAGCATGGCCCTGCCAGTGGCTTGATTTAGGACTTCTAGCCTCCCGAACTATTTTGTTCACATTTCTGTTGTTGTTTTAAGCCCCCAGGTAGGTGGTACTTTGTTATGGCAAGACTGGGGAGCTAATACAACCTTGTAGATGCCAGTAAGGACTTCAGACTTTATTCTAAGTGACTGAAAGCAGGACAAAGGGGCAGCTGGGGAACACTGGAGAGTTGCAGTAGCCAAGAGAAAAATTGGTGGTTGTGTGGATGCACGTTGTCATAGTGAAAATGAAGATAAAGGGCTGGCTATGTTTTGTTATTGGAGCTAGTATTTTTATGTAGGACAGTAGAAAAGACCCAGAAACTAGCACTCCTTAAGTCACTTGGGGGTAAGTTCTTAAAACAAATGCATTATTTATTCTGTAAAGTATGAATCATAGACTTGCTGTGAAGATTTACACACTGCCCGGCACATAATAAACATCTAATTAGAGTTAGCCACTCTTGCTACTGTTAATATTACTGTATCAGGATCTAACGAAGGCTGGTACAAAACATGGCCCCCGAAAGTATGTACCATGTTAAATGTAGTGTCAGAAAGTTTGTGTCCAAATCTCCATTCTTCTATTTAGTTTTACAACAATATCTGAATAGGAAATTTCTGATATTTGACTATTTTTGACCAAGAAAAATTTCAGTTTCCTATGGTTTAACCAAATATCATATTCACATGCAAAAAAAATTTACAATATATAATAAAATATAATAAATGTTGATCTCTAGCATATTTGTTACTCAAGAACCAGAATATTGCCAGACTCTTGTCTTTCCTGAACCCGTATCACTGTGATGACTATTGCTTGGTTTTATTTTAAATATATATATATATATATATTTTCTTACAAACATATCAGCTATTAAAAAGAGAACCACGAGCCCAAAATGGAGTCACTTACGTGAAGGCCTTATGTCAGCAAACCAAGACTTAATACCTAACATAACTGCAGTCCCCACCTTCCCCTCCCACCAGTAACATGACCTTTAACCAGACAACATGGAATTTCCTGGACAGAAGTAGCAAATTTATTGATAGTCCCCCTCTATCCCTTCTAGAAGGGCCACCTTGCCTAAAACAACACATTATTTGCTAATTTCCTCTTCCTGTTCCCTCTTTGCCTTTAAAAACCTTTCCCTGATTGTAGCTTAGCAGAGCTCTTTTCTGTTTTCTAGGTGGGATGTTGGCTGATTCATGAATCACTAAATAAAGCCAATTAGATCTTCAAATTTATTCAGTTGAAATTCTTGTTATTTAACACAGTGAATGTATGTGTTTTCAAGCTTTATAAACACACTGAACAATCTCTGTATTTTTCTTCAACTTGCTTTATTTCCCCACCTGAATATGTTCTTAGGATCCATCCATGTCCTTGCCTGTAGTTATAGTTGCTTCATTCAGTGCTATGTAATATTCTACTCTGAATACACTGCAAATTTTTAAAATAATCCATTCTTCTGCCAATGGCCATCACTTGCTGGATAAATCAAATCACTTTTCAGTGATCTTATGTCCTAATTTTTTTTTCTCACACATTTTTTTGTAATGGAGATATAATCTGCATGTCATAAAACCCTCCATTTTAAAGTTTAAGATTCAGTGGCTTTTAATGTATTTTAATATATTAAATATATTCACCAACTTGCATACAGCATCACCACTGACCAATTCTAGATTTTCATCATCCCAAAGCAAGCCCCAGATGCATTAGCAGTCACTCCTCATCCTGCTTTTACTCCATTCCTGATCATTACTCTTCTACTTTCTGTCTCTATGGATTTGCTAATTCTGGACATTTCACATGAAAGGAATCATGCAGTGTGTGTGTGTGTGTGTGTGTGTGTGTGTGTTGTGCGTAGTGTCTTTCACTTAACATAATGTTTTCAAGTTCCATTACTATTGTCACATGAATCAGGACTTCATCTTTTTGTGAAATAATATCCCATTGGGTGGATATACCACACTGTGTTTACTCACTCATCAGCTGATGATTGGGTTGTTTCACCACTATGATTTTGTGGGGACATACATTTTTAATTCTCCTCAGTACAACCTAGAAGCCAAGGTGCTAGGTCATCGCATAACCCTATTTTTAACCTTTTGAGAAATGCCAAACTATTTTCTAAAGCAGCTAATCTGGTTCACATCCCCACCAGCAATGAAGAGGGCTCCATTTTTTCCATATCAGTACCAATACCTATTATTGTTTGCGTTTTGATTACAGATAGTTCCTCACTTTAAGAATAGGGATGTAATAAGAAAACCCATTTGCAAAGTTATGAAGAGCAACAAATATGATAGTAGGTATGAGAATGCTATTTAAATTGCTAGGTGTCCTTCTAACACTGATGGAATCAAGGAAAATAAAGAGCTACAGACAGGACTTCTTTAATGTGCCACAGAGACACACAAGATATTTTAATAACAAAGTGAGACAAGACATCTTTGAAATTCGACTCTGTGCCAATTCCATTTACAATTCTAGTGAACTCTTAAAGCTGAAAAAACCCTTGAGTTGGAAGTATTTAACCTCTCCTGCATTCCAGTGGTTTGCCTTTACCAGGCTGTCAGTGACTGATGAGGGACTGGCTGTAAAGAAAGCAAGAAAAACTTCATCAAGACATTTAGAAGAACTTCCTGATTCAAAGGCCAAAAGCAAATTTTCTTTTTCACAGTGTGACACACGCTGATGGTTGTAGGGACTTTTTTTTCGTCACAAAGTCTCATAAAACCAGAGAGTAAATGTTAGGGTGAAGGCTTGGGGCAGAGTGGTGTGGTCTACCCAGCTATTGTGCCCCTATTTCCCTGCTGAACAAGCCACAATAAATCACCTCAACAGACATGTTCTATGGTCTTTGAGTATTCAAAATCCCAGTTCTCATCTGTAAGAATCAACCATCTGAAAGTTAATTTTAGAGGTCCATGAAGAGGAACCAAATTTTGCATCATTTGGCAAATGGACAGTTAGTTTGGGGGTGGAGGCTGCTGTGAGTTCCTGTCTGAAATACAAAGGCACAGTGGAGCAAAAATTCAGTTTTTCTCTTACTAGCTGCAGTCAAGTATAAAATCACATCCTATTTGCCATGTTCCTCTTCTGATAACCTGCATAGTAATTCAGGTTTACCTAGCATCTATTCACTTGATTTTGTTAGAAAAGGAACAAAAAAACAAAAAGAAGACAAAAAACAAGATCCATGATAAATAATGCTCCTAGAATAGCTGATATTCCTGCTGAATCCTCAAAACATGATTAAGCTGTATTTAATTGTATGTTTTTTTCATCACATTAAATTCTTTTTTGGTTGCCGTGGAGCACTGCATTGCTTTATAAGCCCTGAATCTGACATCTAGCTGGTACTCAGTAATATTTACTGATTGAATATAATTTTGCCAATGCTACAAAAACTGCTAACATGCTTATACACTTTCACCAACCAACAGAGTTTATTAAATTAAACCTTGGTATTTTTCAGCCTTTTGGAAAGAATGCACATTTACTGATATACTTTCTCCAGCCTGGCAGGAGGGGGGCTCCTGGCCCAGGGGCAGTAAGAGCCAGAGAGGGCCACAGAGAAAGCCCAGGTATCAAAATGCATTAATGACAGGGGCAGAAACTCCTGTTGTAGTCATGGAGCCAGCAGAATCAAGAAGATAAGCTTAAACCCAGTTAAATTGTGGACCTGCTACCAAGCATATTCCTTCCAAATACTATTTTCACCTTGCCAAGACTAGTTTGGAAAACAAACAAACTCAGCTGAAACTCTATTTTCTGCCCTGTTGATACAAACTGCAAACCATACCAGCCTTGATCAATAGTTCTCTCACACTTTGGGGGGCCTTTAAGAATCTGTCAAAAACAATAGACTTTCACCCCTAACCATGGACATCTGCACAGTTAGTTGAAGCATTTACAGGAAAATGATCCCTCCCTGGGCCACTCTGCCCACCTGCCTGAGTTCCAGAGGAGAGGAAGCTTAGCATTCCACCTTTGAGCAATAACCTCTGCTAGCACAGGGTCTGCATGATCAGGCCTCCGATGCATTTCCAGAAACTGACCTCAAATCTGAAGCTGTTTTGGGAAATGCAACATGAAAAGCAAGTGCCTGTGGCCTCTTGCTTTGAGACTAGGGTTTAAATTGAACCAACCCATTTGCCTTTCCATGTATTTATCTATTTTTTTGAGAGGTACTCTTCCAAGTCTCATGAATCTGCTGTGGTTGACCCTGCTGTTTGCCTCAAGCCACAGAATCGGACACTCAATTCCAAAAACAGCGTCTTATAAGAACCAAAGATTCATTATAGTCCTTCAGGGTTTGTCTGAGCTGACTGTCAAGAACCCTGGTTTTATAATTTTTAAAAAATTTTTATTTATTTTTTGTTATTGCATGTTTTGGGTTCTTTATTTCATGTTTGGAGTAATTTGTTTATTTCTATTGTATTTTATAGAAATAACATTATGCAATAGATCAAAAAATTAAAAGCTTGTCCTTCAACACAAGTAATTAGTTTATAAGACAGTTTAGGAGCACTCTTCCATACCTTCCACCTCTCATTTCTGACCTCCTATTCTCTCTTAAACCCATTTACAGTTTGCTTTTTACCTCCTGTATTAGTTTTCAGGGCTGCTATAACAAAGTCCCAAAACATGAGTTGACCTAAAACAACAGAAAGTTGTTCTTTGTAGCAGTTCTTGAGACTAGATGTCGGTAGGGCCAGACTCCCTCTGTAGGCTCTGGAGGAGAATCCGTCCTTGCCTCCTCCAGTTTCTTGTGGTCCCAGGCATTACTTGGTTTGAAGCAGCTTAACTCCCATCTCTGTCTTTCTCCTTCTCCATGTGTGCCTGTTTCCTCTCTTCTTACTATTGGACTTAAGCCCCACTCCAATCCAATCTGATTTCATCTTGATCCTTAACTTACTATAATTGCCAAGACTTTATTTCCAAATGAGGTTGGATTTGAATCCCCTCAACATGGGACTCGATCCAGGACCCTGAGATCATGACCTGAGCCAAAGGCAGACACTTACCTGAATGAGCCACCCAGGTGCCCCAGAACCCTGGTTTTAAACAAGAAGGTAGATGTCTTCAAAGATCGATCCATCAAGAAACAGAAAAAAGGAGAAAAAATAGGGAAGTGGGGAAGAGGAGGGGGCAGAAAGAGGAAAGGAAACTGAAGCTCAGAGACATGAGTGGTCCTGCTCGTTTGCACAGCTGGCATGGCTGTGACCTGTCCTGACACATCCTCCAGAGGTCACCAGCAGCTTCCATGGACAGTTGCAGCATATGCTATAAACTGCCTTCCTCAGCCACCTATGCCTCTCTTCCTGATAACTTTTTCTGGCTACAGGAGCTCACCTGGCTCATGCGAAAAATAGCTCAGAAGTGTCAGGAAGTTAATACCATGTATGAGTTATCACTGTTGCATAACAAATTACCCTGCACTTAGGTACTCTTTATTATCTCACACAGTTTCTGAAGGTCAGGAACTTGTGAAAAGCTTATTGAGACGGCCTCAGATTCTTTCATGAAACTCCATAAAGGTGTTGGCCAGGGCTACAGTCATCTGGAGGTTTGACTCGGGCTGGAGGATCCACTTTCTACATCACTGGCTCACATGGCTCTGGGCAGGAAGCCAACAGGAGCCACGTGAGCCTCTGCACTTGGCTCCTGAGTGACACCTGGCTTTCCCCAAGTGAGTGACGCAAGACAGAAAACAAGGCAAAAGCCACAATGTCTTTAATAATCTAGCCTCAGAAGTAGCAACCCATCACTCTGCCATATTCTATTGGTCATGTAGACTGATCCTGATACAATGTGAGAAGAGACCACACAAGGGCACAAATACCAGGAGACAGGGATGATAACTAGGATGTTATCTAGTTGGCTATGACATGTCCCCAGGCTCAACCATCATCTGTGGGAAATAGGAGTCATTAGATTAAATACCTGAGTTTTTGTTCCTTGGTGAGATAATTCTAAGTTGTGTCTTATAACATTCTTCAGACGGTCCCTGGTGGAATGAAGGCCCAGCTGCCAACAGTGATAATTAGTATCGGCTTTCCTCTGTTCCCTACCACCTCACTATGCTTCCTGGGATCATCTACCAAAAAGCTACCTGCCCTCATATCCTTGGCTCAAAAGCACAAACTAAGACAATAACAAAGAAGTCAATTTTTTTGTTGGGGGAGAAGCTCAGGCATTATGTTTCCCCAGTCCATGCTCATAGCTGTCATACATTTTTGATACGGTTCCTGGCTGCAAAGGATTAAAACCATGTGCCTACCTTTCCTGTACATTGTCTTGCATGAAGGCCTAGCAGAGAGGCACCAGTTTCTCACTGGGAGCATCTTGAGGAGCTGGACTGCTATTAAGCCACATGGTGCCTGGTGCCAATTTTCAAAAGGTATTACTCTCCTTGTGCAGATACAGACCCCTAGACTTTTGCAAGTGTGGCAAGTGGTGATGTCCCTGTGGGATGATGCCTTCCTTGGGGTGGTACAAGCATCTGCCAAGATGCACAGCTTGGTGAGTGAAACAGGGCTGGATTTAAACTCTCCTTAACCCCCAGCAGTGTGGATAATCTTACACAATATATTTATTGAGAAAAATTTCTGGATGGATATCTTCTGTTCTATTGAATGCTTATAGGAATATTTATTGTTGGTCTCCTTGGATATGGGAAGTAGAGACTTCAAGTCTTCCATGTCTGACAAAGAATCTTACTGTGCAGTCAAAGAAATGGAGTGCATGGACGTTGAGTAATTTTCCCAAGAGCACACAGGGAAGAAATAGCAGAGCCGTCCTCTGAACTGTTCCAGGTGAGTCCAGGTGTGTCCCTAAAGTCCAGGTGAGTCCCCAAAGAGATGGAGTTGTAGAAGTGCTTCTTGTTCTCACGTCCCTGAGCTTCTCTTGGGCATCCTGTGGCTTCGAAGGCATTCCCACACCCAACAGTGGTCATCCCACCTGGCCCCTACAACTACTTTGCAACAATCTCAGATTCATTAGCATATTTTGTTTTAGATATCCATCCTCCACCAGGTGCCTCAGCCCTGTCCCACGGGTCCTCTACATCAGTTATGGTTGTTCCATTTTCTGAGACATAAATAATTTCGGGAATGGATATTATGCAATTCTGGCCAAGATGCTCAGGGGTCTGTGGGGGGAACATCTGGGAAAGGTTCCTCACTCTTTTTTTTAAAAGATTTTATTTATGGAGGAGGGAGGAGCAAGATGGTGAAGGAGTAGGAGACCTAAATTTTGTCTGGTCCCAGGAATTCAGCTAGATAGGGATCAAACCATTCTCAACACCTACGAACTCAACAGGAGATCAAAGAAAAGACTAGCAGCAACTCTCTGAACAGAAAAGCGACCACTTTCTGGAAGGTAGGACCTGCCGAGAAGTTAATCTGAGGCGATATTCGGGAAGACAGACGGCGGGGGAGGGGTCCTCTGTCAGCCACTACTGGCAAGTGATAGACCCGCGGAGCCCCAAATCGGAACTTTTAGAAGTTGGCTCCACTGAGGGAGGACGCTCCAGTGGATAAGTGGGGGGTGGAACCCTCACTGAGACAGTGTGGTCTCAGGACTCTCGGGGTCACAGAAAGACTGGGGGTCCCTGAGTGCGGCAGAGCTCCTGGGTATCAGAGTGGGGAAGCCGGCTCCAGAGATGGAGCCAGGGAGCAGGCTCTCAGCTTAGGGTTGCCATAAACCGTGATCCGCAGCACAGTCAGGCCACTGCTCTTCCAGCAGGGACCCAACAAGGGGCAGATCCAGGGAGACTCCCCTTCCTCCCCCAGGAGGAGCGGCACGGGAGCGCACGGCAGGGATCTGCTGGGTTTGGAGACTCCACATAGGGTCATGTGCCAGAGATAGAAATGCTTGGTCACAGGCCGGGAGAGCACGGAGTGCGGCCGGAGACCAGGGAGACGGGAGTGACTGACTGCTTTTCTCTGGGGTCTCACTGAGGAGTGGGGCCCCGAGTTCTCGGCTCCTCTGGGGCAGAGATTGGGAGGCCCCCATCTTAACTCCCATCCTCCAAAGCTGTACGGAAAGCTTGGAGGGAACAAAAGCTCTCAAGAACAAACCGGAGCAGATTACTTAGCCCCGGCCGGGCAAGGGCGGGGCAATTCCGCCTCTAGCAAAGACGTTTGAGAACCACAGCAACAGACCCCTCCCCCAGAAGATCAGCAAGAACAGCCAGCCAAGACCAAGTTTACTGATCAATGAGAATGGCAGAACTCCAGCACTAGGGGAATACTGCACATAGATTCATGGCTTTTTCCCCATGATTCTTTAGTCTTTCAAAGTTAAATTTTTTAAATTTTCCTTTTTATTTTTTTTTGAATTTTTCTTTTTCCCTTTTTCAACAAACATCTTATCAATCCCTTTTTAAAAATCTTTTTTATTTTTCATTTTTAGAGTCATATTCTATCCCTTCATAGCAATTAACCTTACTTTTGGTATATATATAAATATATATATATATATGTTGTACTCTCTTTAAAATTTTAGGATACAGTTTCTTCTAACAGACCAAAATATACCATAAATCTCCAATGTATGGCTTTGTTCTAGTCTCCTGCCTGATCACATTCTCTCCTTATTTTTTTAAAAAATCCTCTTCTTTCTTTTTTCAACCAACATCTTATCTTATCAATTCCTTTTATAAAATCTTTTATAATTTTCATCTTTATAGTCATATTTCATCCATTCATCCTATTTACTCTTGTTTTTGTACATATATAAGCTTTTCTTTCTTTAAAATTTTGGGAGGCACTTTCTTCTAACAGACCAAAATATGACCAAAGCCTAGTGTGTGGCACTGATCTATGCAGCAGCCTGATCATATTTGATCACATGCTGTTTTTTTTGTTTTTTTGTTTGGTTGTTGTTTTTTTTTTTCTTTTTTTTCTTTTTCTTTTTTCTTTCTTTCCCTTTCTTTTCCCCCGGTTTCAGGTCTCTTCTGATTTGTTTAGTGTATATTTTTTGGGGGTCGTAGTTACCCTATAGCATTTTGTTCTCCTCTGGAAAAAATGACAAGACAGAAAAAATCACCTCAAAAAAAAAGAACAAGAGGCAGTACCGACTGCCAGGGACCTAATCAATATGGACATTAGTAAGATGTCAGAACTAGAGTTCAGAATGATGATTTTAAAGATACTGGCTGGGCTTGAAAAAAGCATGGGAGATATTAGAGAAACGCTGTCTGGAGAAATAAAAGAACTAAAATCTAACCAAGTCAAAATCAAAAAGGCTATTAATGAGGTGCAATAAAAAGTGGAGGCTCTAACTGCTAGGATAAATGAGGCAGAAGAGAGAATTAGTTATATAGAAGACCAAATGATGGAAAATAAAGATGCTGAGAAAAAGAGAGATAAACAACTACTGGCTGACGAGGGCAGAATTCGAGAGGTAAATGATACCATAAGACGAAACAATATTAGAATAATTGGGATCCCAGAAGAAGAAGAAAGAGAGAGAGGGGCAGAAGGTATAATGGAGCAAATTATAGCAGAGAACTTCCCTAATTTGGGGAAGGAAACAGGCATCAAAATCCAGGAGGCACAGAGAACCCCCCTCAAAATCAATAAAAATAGGTCAACACCCCAACATCTAATAGTAAAACTTGTGAGTATCAGAGACAAAAAGAAAATCCTGAAAGCAGCTTGGAAAGAACTCAAATACATGGAGGCTAAAGAGCATCCTACTAAAGAATGAATGGGTCAACCAGGAAATTAAAGAAGAATTAAAAAAATTCATGGAAACCAATGAAAATGAAAACACAACTATTCAAAATCTGTGGGATGCAGCAAAGGCAGTCAGTCCTAAGAAGAAAGTATATAGCAATACAAGCCTTTCTCAAGAAACAAGAAAGGTCTCAAGTACACAACCTAACCCTACACCTGAAGGAGCTGGAGAAAGAACAGCAAATAAAGCAGGAGAAGAGCAATAATAAAGATCAGAGCAGAAATCAATGAAATAGAAACCAAAAGAACAGTAGAACAGATCAATGAAACTAGGAGCTGGTTCTTTGAAAGAATTAACAAGATTGATAAACCCCTGGCCAGACTTATCAAAAAGAAAAATGACCCAAATCAACAAAATCATGAATGAAAGAGGAGAGATCACAACCAACACCAAAGAAAAACAAACAATTATAAGAACATATTATGAGCAACTCCATGTCAGCAATTAGATAATCTGGAAGAAATGGATGCATTCGTAGAGATGTATCAACTACCAAAACTGAACCAGGAAGAAATAGAAAACCTGAACAGACCTATAACCACTAAGGAAATTGAAGCAGTCATCAAAAATCTCCCAAGAAACAAAAGCCCAGGGCCAGATGGCTTCCCAGGGGAATTCTACCAAACATTTCAAGAAGAATGAATACCTATTTTTCTGAAACTGTTCCAAAAAATAGAAATGGAAGGAAAACTTCCAAACTCGTTTTATGAGGCCACCATTATCTTGATCCCAAAACCAGACAAAGACCCCATCAAAACGGAGAATTACAGACCAATATCCTTGATGAACATGGATGCAAAAATTCTCACCAAAATACTAGCCAATAAGATCCAACAGTACATTAAAAGGATTATTCACCACGACCAAGTGGGATTTATCCCTCGGTTGCAAGTTTGGTTCAACATCTGCAAATCAATCAATGTGATACAATACATGAATAAAAGAAAGAACAAGAACTATATGATCCTCTCAGTAGATGCAGAAAAAGCATTTGACAAAGTACAGCATCCTTTCTTGATCAAAACTCTTCAGAGTATAGGGATCGAGGGTACATACCTCAATATCATAAAAGCCATCTATGAAAAACCCACAGCGAATATCCTTCTCAATGGGGAAAAACTGACAGTTTTCCCCCTAAGGTCAGGAACACCGCAGGGATGTCCACTATCACCACTGCTATTCAACATAGTACTAGAAGTCCTAGCCACAGCAATCAGACGACAAAAAGAATTCAAAGGCATCCAAATCGGCAAAGAAGAAGTCAAACTCTCACTCTTTGCAGATGATAGGATACTTCATGTGGAAAACCCAAAAGACTCCATCCCAAAACTGCTAGAACTCATACAGGAATTCAGTCAAGTGGCAGGATATAAAATCAATGCACAGAAGTCAGTGGCATTCCTATACACCAACAACAAGACAGAAGAAAGAGAAATTAAGGAGTCGATCCCATTTACAGTTGCACCCAAAACCGTAAGATACCTAGGAATAAATAACCAAAGAGGCAAAGGATCTGTACTCAGAAAACTATAAAATACTCATGAAAGAAATCGAGGAAGACACAAAGAAATGGACACATGCTCATGGATTGGGAGAACAAATATTGTGAAGATGTCAATGCTACCTAGAGCAATCTACACATTCAATGCAATCCCCATCAAAATACCATCCACTTTTTTCAATGAAATGGAACAAATAATCCTAAAATTTGTATGGAACCAGAAAAGACCCTGCATAGCCAGAGGAATGTTGAGAAAGAAAAGCAAAGCCGGTGGCATCACAATTCCAGACTTTAAGCTCTATTACAAAGCTGTCATCATCAAGACAGTATGGTACTGGCACAAAAACAGACACATAGACCAATGGAACAGAATAGAGAGCCCAGAAATGGACCCTCAACTCTATGGTCAACTAATCTTCGACAAAGCAGGAAAGAATGTCCCATGGAAAAAAGACAGTCTCTTCAACAAATGGTGTTGGGAAAATTGGACAGTCACATGCAGAAGAATGAAACTGGACTATTTCCTTACACCACACACAAAAATAGACTCAAATGGTTGAAAGACCTAAAAGTGAGACAGGAGTCCATCAAAATCCTAAAGAACACAGGCAGCAACCTCTTCGACCTCAGCCGCAGCAACTTCTTCCTAAAAACATCGCCAAAGGCAAGGGAAGCAAGGGCAAAAATGAACTATTGGGACTTCATCAAGATAAGAAGCTTTTGCATAGCAAAAGAAACAGTCATCCAAACCAAAAGACTACCGACAGAATGGGAGAAGATATTTGCAAATGACATATCAGATAAAGGGCTAGTATTCAAAATCTATAAAGAACTTATCAAACTGAACGCCCAAAGAACAAACAATCCAATCAAGAAATGGGCAGAAGACATGAACAGACATTTTTCCAAAGAAGACATCCAAATGGCCAACAGACACATGAAAAAGTGTTCAACATCTCTTGGCATCAGGGAAATCCAAATCAAAACCTCAATGAGATACCACCTCACACCAGTCAGAATGGCTAAAATTAACAAGTCAGGAAAGGACAGATGTTGGCGGGGATGCGGAGAAAGGGGAACCCTCCTACACTGTTGGTGGGAATGCAAGCTGGTGCAGCCACTCTGGAAAACAGTATGGAGGTTCCTCAAAAAGTTGAAAATAGAGCTACCCTACGACCCAGCAATTGAACTACTGGGTATTTACCCCAAAGATACAAATGTAGGGATCTGAAGGGGTATGTGTACCCCGATGTTTATAGCAGCAATGTCCACAATAGCCAAACTGTGGAAAGAACCAAGATGTCCATCAACAGATGAACGGATAAAGAAGTGGTATACACACACACACACACACACACACACACACACACACACACACACACAATGGAATATTATGCAGCCATCAAAAGGAATGAAATCTTGCCATTTGCAATGATGTGGATGGAACTGGAGGGTATTATGCTGAGCGAAATAAGTCAATCAGAGAAAGACATGTAGCATATGATCTCACTGATATGAGGAATTCTTAATCTCAGGAAACAAACTGAGGGTTGCTGGAGTGGTGGGGGTTGGGAGAGATGGGGTGGCTGGGTGATAGACACTGGGGAGGGTATGTGCTATGGTGAGCACTGAATTGTGTAAGATTGTTGAATCACAGACCTGTACCTCTGAAACTAATAATACAGTATATTTAAAAAAAAAAAAAAAAGGCAGCAGCAGCAGCTAGCAGGAAGGGAAAAATGAAGGGGGGGAATCGGAGGGGGAGTCGAACCATGAGAGACTATGGACTCTGAGAAACAAACTGAGGGTTCTAGAGGGGAGGGGTTTGGGGGCTGGGTTAGCCTGGTGATGGGTATTAAAGAGTTCAAGTACTGAATGGATCACTGGGTGTTATACGCAAACAATGAATTATGGAACACTACATCAAAAACTAATGATGTAATGTATGGTGATTAACATAATACAAAAATTAAAAAATAATAATAATTTTATTTATTTATGTATCAGAGAGAGAGAGACGGTGAGAGCACAGGCAGGAGGAGCAGCAGGCAGAGGGAGAAGCAGGCTCCCCACTGAGTAAGGAGACTGACGTGGGACTCGATCCCAGGAGCCGAAGGCAGACACTTAACTGACTGAACCACCCGGCGTCCCAAGGTTTCTCACTCTTAAAAAACAGACACATAGGAAGATATGGTATATCCTTTAGTTTGTGGTCATTTCTGAATGAAATACAGGATACTCTCACAAATATCCTGTAATGGTCAAGGTTAGCTTCAGAACAAATGACAAGACAGTGTGGAAAGAGGGAAAGAATAACCTACATCTGCACCCTTATACTGTTGAGATGCTGGAGGAACCAGCCCCCAAACCACCCTGTCTGTGGTGTTCATGTTATATGAGGAAATATATTTCCTGTGGTTTACGTCAATCTGAGTCTTGGATTTCTATTCCTAAAAGCCAAAGGTAGCTCAGTGGTTTCACCACCTAAGCCATGTCTGGATTCCCACATGCTGTGTTTTGTTTTTACTTGTCATATTGCTGTCAACTAGGCCATACATTCTGTAAGGATGAGGACTGTGTCTTCAAGTTTATATTCCCTAGAGGATTGACTACAGTACCTTATTCACTGTAGCCCCTTTGTAAACAGGACAAACGGCACAGTTGAAATTTAACTCATACTTCAAAGGAATTTTTAAAGGTGAAACAAAGCACAAATACCCATTTTCTAGCTGTGAGTGGCCTGCCATGTTACTTCTGAGTTTCAATTTCCACATCTGTGAAATGGGAGATGGTAACAGTGGTAAAACACCCGAGATGTGGAATTAGCCAGCTATGGGTTCAAATCCTACCTCTGCAATATTCTAACAGGGCAAGTTTCTTCATGTCTCTGTGCCTTTGTTCTCACATCTGTAGAATCAGATGGTAACATATCTCAAAGTGTGGTAGTGAGGCTTAAATAATATATTTAAAATATTTAGCACTTTATATGTCCCATATTTAATACTTAGTTAATAAATCACTTGTTGGGATTATTGTGTGGATGTGATAAAATGTACTACTCATAGCACCTGATGCATAGTAGGAATACAGGAAATCACTAGGGAAGAAATTAGAGGTATAAGTCTTAGTCGTGAGGCTGAGATGGCCCAGCTCTTATCCTTTGGAATTGGGGGAAGTTGGCAGGTGAACATAGGCCATGGAAGTATCTCTTACCTGTGGGAATTAAATATTGATTTCATTTTCACTTCATTAAGTCTCCTATTGATTTCAAACAGGCAGTGTGGAAGATGGCAGTCAATCACTAAACAGACACTCGATAAATATCAGGAAAGTTTGTTCTTCCTTCAAGATTGGGGCTCCCTCTAGATTTTGAGAACCTTTTGTGAGGCCGCATGGTTTACATGGCAGAGGTGAATCAACCATTCTCATTGCCCTCAAAAACCTAACCTCTACTGATCCTAATTGTAAAAAGCAGTCTATCCATTCCCTAGGTTAGGGTTTTGAGAATGACCATAATTCTTCTTGTCATACCAGAATTTGACATCCTAAGGACAGCACTGGGCAGAAGGGTCAGAATCCAGAGTCTGATTAGATACATACAAGGGAGAGTAGAGCACGCATTAAGGCAGGCAGATCAACCCTGAGCATCAGGCAGAGGTTTGTGAAATCCAGAGCACCACAGTGGGCTAGGAACCAAGGTATAAGAACCCGAGGGAAGTCTGCAAAAAGTCATGGAACAAGAAAATTGGGCAATATATATACCCTGAGAGTCTCTATAATGTTAATGACCCCTACAGTGATTCCATTCTTGAATGAAATCCACTCAGAGTAATTCCACTCTGTCCTAAAGAAATAATCCTTAGGCTTATGGGGTTGGGTTGTGGACATGTGACTCATACCAAGACAGAGATTTCTACCTGTCTCCTCTCCACCACCTCTCCACACAATCTGGAGTTACATCAGGAAAGGCTTTTCCCTCCTTTTTCATGAGGTTGTAAGGATGTCAGCCTATAACTGCTAGTGACCAGGTCTGTAGACTCAGAGAAGCTAGTTTAAGCAACGAGAAAAAGAGGAGAAGAGAGGATGAGAAACGGAGAGAAAGAGCCTCAAGATGAAAGAGTCCCAGATTCCAGTGATTTTGAAGAGGGCTCACCTCTACCTATTTCATAGTTTCATCACACAGGTCAGTAAACCGGCCTCTTTCTGCTTAAAGGAGTTTGAGTTAGGTTTCTCATATTGGCAGTAATAACACATTAAATGCCTAAAAATACATGAAATGCATGAAGAAATTTTAAGCACAAAGATGTATTTTGCTACAAAGGTTTAACCGGGTGTGGGGATTTGGCACATCTTATGATAAATTATAATACAGCCATTAAAAGTCTTCTTTTTATTAAAAACATTCTCAAGCACTGGGGCACCTGGGTGGCTCAGTGGATTAAGCGTCTGCCTCTTGATTTCGGTTGAGGTCATGATACTGGGGTCATGAGACTGAACCCCATTCAGTGTGCTCAGTGGGGAGTCTGCTTGAGATTCTCTCTTCCTCTCCCTCTGCCCCTCCCCCCCAACTCTTTCTCTCAAATAAATAAATAAATAAATCTTAAAAACAAAAAACATTCTCAGGGGTGCCTGGGTGGCTCTGTTGGTTAAGCATCTGCCTTCGGCTCAGGTCATGACCCCAGGGTCCTGGGATCGAGCCCCGCGTCAGGCTTTCTACTCAGCAAGGAGTCTGCTTCTCCTTCTCCTTCTGCCTGCTGCTCTGCCTACTTGTGCTCTGTGTCAAATAAATAAATAAAATCTTTAAAAAAGAAAAAGCATTCTCAAGCACTTTGCCATATGGCAGGTACTATGTGACAGGCTCTACGTATTTCATTCAAGCCTCACAACTACTCAGTGGTAGGAACTGCTTAGTCTTATTTCACAGAAAGGGAAACTGAGGCCAGAGAGGCTACAAAACAAATCTGAGATTGTATAGGCAGTAGTGGCAGTCAATATGCCAACGAAGATTCTTCTAATTCCGAGTTCATGCTCTAAACCTCTGCTATACTGTTTATCAAAACCACACAGTAACAGATTACTATACAAAGTTAGAGAAAACAAAATGGTGGAACAGGAAAGCACACATACAGAAGGGCAATAGCCATATAGGATGGATACTGAAAGCAGACAAAATGCCAAAATGTATATTGAGGTAGAATCAGGCATTATCTTAAAAGCTTCTTTTTGTTTTTGTTTTTGTTTTTAATTCCCCAGAATAAGCATGGGTTACAATTAAAATGGGGGAAGAGGTGCTGGGAAACATGTACTTGATTTTCAGCTATAGGTTTCCAAGGTAAAGCCTCTTTATAAACTCCACTCTGGGGGGTCACAAGAGGTCTTGGATGTCATTCCACCTCCAGATCAGCATGTGGAGCATGAGGTAAGGAAGTACCCCACAACATTACAGATATTCTTTACCACATTTGCTGTCATTGTCTTGCTTTCTCTCCTATATCCCTTAAATTTCAAACTGTGCTCTAAGCACACTCCCAAAAACTTTTGGAGAGCTGGATGAGGGGGGATGATCAGATAAGCTTTGACAGAAGAGAACAGGTCTAACTATAGGACCTACCCCTGCTGCTCATCCACCCCCATCTACTAGCCCTGCCATGACTATTCTGGATGACCATACCTGGCCCATGCTCATGTGTGTACTTCAGTGTCACTCCAAACCAGCCCCACCCCCAGCAACTTCAGCACCACCCCCTCCCCTACTGCTGATTCAGTGACTGCTCTGGCTCTTCACCCAGGGCACATGGAGGGCCCGAAGGAAGGTCTAGTTTCTACCCCATTTCTCTGCCGCTGCCGTTGTCCTGTACCCCTTTTCTTATAACTCAGATCTTTGTCCTTCAGCTGTGATTCATATTACTGACTCCCCTTCCAGTGGTTTTCCGCCTTGCCAAATCCCAGAAGCTGGGTGAGTATGTGTAGATAGATGCCTAGCTACTTGAGTGGATAGATTCTTTCATTCAGAAGCCCCTCTTATGAATCAGATGCTATCTTAACCATTCATTTAACAAAGACTAATTTAATATTATCCTGAGTCAGGGACTATGCTACAAAATAGCATCTGTTCATTCACAGCAGTAATTATTTTGTGACTATTAGGAGCCAGACTGTACTAGACACTGTAATGCCCAGGATAAAAGGCTTTCCAACTTGAGCACCTAGCAATTTTCCCAGACTCTTCCGAAAAATTTAGTTTCCCAGACTCTATTCCTAAAGAGTCTGATTCAGTCCCCTTTGGCTGGGATTGAGAAACTGCATTTTGAATAACACCAAAAGATTTAATAACATATGGCTCATGATTACTTCTGAGAAACAGTGAACAGTGCTTTGAAGCATCTTCTGAATTCACTTAGGGTCCAAACTGACCTCAATCCAGCCCACTGGTAGTGTGTCAGTGACCCCCATGGGAGCAAAATGGAAGAAGATGGGCTTTTCCAAAGACACCTAGAGTTTACTGCCTTGGAAAAGCAACAGCAGTAGAACCCAGAACACTATGCTGAGATATCACCCCTAGTTATCCTTTTTTGTTCTCAAAGTCAGGATATATTTCCTGGAATCCTCCCTCTCCCTATCATTGCATTTCATAAAGACTAAGTCTTTATTCCCCAATATCTCTCCAATCCAGCCGCCCACTAATGTGACAGTGACCATGACCATGATAGCCACAAAGGCCAGAATTAGAGAACATACCTTTCTAATCCAGTCCCTTTTAGGATCCTAAAAAAATTCCTCCCTTTCGCCAACACTTTTCTTCAATGGTGCCACGGTCAGGAAATCTCCTCCCTTGTAGTTTTCCCAGGTTTGCTTATTTCCCTCAAATTTCAGTGATGCACATTGTCAAATGGCACATTTATTATTTAAGTGCTATTGGCTTCTGGTCTTTCATGCACATGACAGAATACAGCAGGAGTGTACCCTGCTATCAACTCAGAGATGCTTTGCTGGCCACACTGTTCTTGTAAAGTCCAGTCTAGCAAAATGGAGTGCACATGAGTAGCAAAACACTTCAGGGTCTCTTAGGCTCCATCTGTTACAGGTAACTAAGAAACTTGCTTAGGTGGTTTCAAGGTTTATAGGGGATATAGGAGAGGGGAGAGAGTGGGACAATTTCACATTGGAAAAAACCTCTATATGTCAACTACTCCTTCCCCTTCTCTGACTTACCTCTTTATCTAAAGGTACTACAGGAAATAATTGATGACAAATAGCTCTCTCATTGGGAAATATGGGAAGAAAACATGTTAAGTAGGAAAAAAAATAAACATGGGAGCACAGAAACATTTTTCCTGTTTTTAAAAAAAAATTTTACTTGTAATAACTATCATTAACAACTCTATATTTAATCTTTACCCTGGAGAATACATAAGTATAGGCACTACCAGCTTTAACATTTACTAAAAAGGTATACTCTATACAAATGCAAAAGGGTAAGACTCTCTTCCCACTCAGAATCTCTTCTTTACTCTAAAGAATTCTCACTGCATTTGAATTAAGATTCTAGAGCATTCAGCAGAGAAGAATTTGGGTATTAGTCAGCTCCATCTGCCATAACAAAGTGTCATAGACTGTGGCTTAAACAACAGAAATTTATTTTCTCACACTTACGGAGGCTGAGAAATGTAAGATCAAGGTTCTGGCCCATTCACTTGCTGGTGAGAGTCTTCTTCCTGGCTTGCAGACAACGGCCTTTGTGCCATGTCCTCACATGGCAGGAAGAGAGTGCTGGTCTCTCTCTTCTTACAAGGGCACTAATCCCATTATGAGGGCCACAACCTCAGGACCTTATCTAACCCTAATTACATCCCAAAGGCTCCATCTTCAAATACATTGGTGCTGGGAGCTTTGACATACAAATTTTAGGGGGATACAGTTCAGTCTATAGCAATGAGCTACAGCGGCCATTCTGCCATTTACCGGCTTGTAACCTTGACATGTGACTTGAACTCTCTGAGTCTTTTCCTATAAATCCAAAGAATGGAAATTGAGAAGTAAAGCATTCTGGAAGTATTGGATGTGGCCAGAGCCCAGGAATCTTTGAAAAGGAATTTTCTAACTGCCAAGTATGCATGCGTGCATGTGTATATGGTTGTTGTTGGGGGAGGCAGGAAAATGATCTTCAGGAAATTGGGAAGAGGACAGGTTTTATAGCCCTGAGGTCCAGCAGCTTTGGGTCTCCAGATGGAGACAGAGGAGCAGATAAGATGGTATATGTGGGAACACGAGGCCAAGGACACTTCAGGATCCTGGGAGGACAGGTTAAGTGGAGAAAGCACAGGAAACGGTAACTCTGTTTTTGGCCTATTTCTATCTTTCCAAACCTTAGGTTTTTTGTTTTGTTTTGTTTTGTTTTTTAAGTTGATTGAATTTGTACATAAGGAAGGGATGGAACAGTATGATAGGAGAGTCAAATTTTGGGTTTCAAAAGCTAAGGTCAAGTCATATTACAATGGATTTGATCAGAAAGAGCCAGTCTATCCCACCCTCTTCCCCTTCTCACAAGGCTAGATGAAAATTCTAGAAGCTATAGTATAAGTCAAACCTGAATAGGTCTATGGACCTCCAAGATGGGCTAGAGGGGAAAGGCAGGTCTAACCCTATCTAAACTGCTTCCCTGAATAAAGTCCAAGGTTGAAACACTGGGTTCCACACTCCAGTGTGAAGCAGGAATCAGAGAACATAAATGTCCATGTGACCTATGGAGGTGGGTGGGACTCTGGGGGCTTTAATCCAGCTCCACTGATTCACTGAGAATCAGGGAGCCTTAAATGATTTTTATGCAGGAAAGTAATGAATAACTTTATCCCCATTAGTTGGTAGGTATCCCAAGTAACTCAAGAGGGCAACTCAATGTTTCTTTTATCTCTAAGGGGCATAGCAGTATCTAAAGGAGGACAGGCCTAAGTGTATCTGGTGGTAAGGCTCCTCAGGCATGAACCCACAGACAGGAAGAGGATCCCCTGTGGAGGGACGATGAACAAGGACTGAGGCCACAGCCAACCACCACCATTGCTCTGAGGTCAGTGTCCATTTACCACTGGAAATCTAGGAAAAGACGGGAAGTGGAGAGACTTTGGCCTGCTTGACATTAGGTTCTATCACCCAGTGGAATGGGGCCCAAACTGGGAGTATATAAATTTATTCATTCAAAAATAATTCTTTGCACACCTGAATTTTTGGCTTGATATTTCTTTCTACTCACTACAGCTAGATAATTATCCTATTATCAATTTAACTCTCCCACCTCCTTCTGTGTTCTTCAGGAAAAATGAAACCAAGATCAGAACCCACCCGTTACTCAGAATTTGGAGGGGCACAGGGGTGAGAGGAAAACAGAATCTGGGATATGTTAGGAAGGGAAATCCCCAAGTTTTAAGTATATTGGAGGAATGTGCAGCAAAGAAGTGGAAATTCAAGTTGCCTTCATAATCAAGTGCAATATTATGCGCTGACAGGAACATTTCCCATGTCCTACTCTGGAAAGTAGGCCATTGGGATGATTTCCCCCAGGGAATGAAATCTATTTTAAATGGGCATCTGAATGCTAAAATTACAGCTCAATTGTCTATGTAACAGCATTATAAGCCTCAGACAAGGGCAAGCTATGAATTGGGCCCTAGGAAACATGTTTTCCACACCCTCATCCCCCCTGGAAAATAAAAAAGGAAATAATCCATTGAACGTGAATTTGTATTAGGGTTAGTCTCAGTTGATTCTGGGCTTTAGATGCATTTTATCTTAATGGACTTATCTTAAGAGTCCCATGGTAGTGTTTTATTACATCCAGAGAGTCATTTGAATGTGGGACATAAAGAAGACAGAACTTAGAACTAAGTGATGTGAGGAAGACCAGAAATTGAGAGGATTAATAAAGTAAGATGGGACTCTTATGTGCCTAAACCAGACACATGCCTGGCTAACCACAAAAGTGGCTCTTCAGCCTATTAATTCAACAGGTACTTGTCTGCCTCCTTCTTGTGTTTTTACCTTTCCTTCAGGGTTCTAGCAACCATGGCTAATCAGATTACCAAGGTCTTATGGGATATGATGTGTTCCAAAGATGGCCCATGTCACATGCTCCTCTTATGATATAAAAGATGTTTTCTTCTCCCTCAAAAGGTAAGCTCTATGTTTCCTCTTCTTGGATCTGTGTGGGGGTTAGGATTGCCACAGCCAACAGAGTATGGTGGAAATGATGCTGTGCTTTTTCTGAAGGTTGGGTCCTTGGACTATAGTTTCCACCTGTCTCTCTCAATCTTACTCTTAGGATGCTTGCCCCACAGCAGCCAGCAAACATACTTTGAGGAAGCACAACCTAGCCCACAGGTAGAGGACATGGATAGGCTCACATGGAGTAGAACTGTGGTCCCTAGCCAACAGTCTGCATCGACCACCAGCTAAGTCAGTGAATGAGGCTTCAGATGATTCCAGTGTTCAGTCTTGGAGCTGCTCCAGCTGATACTAAAAGTAGAGCAGAGCTGAGCTACTCCCACCAAACCTTGCCCAAGTTACAGATTCATGAGCAAAATAAATATGTCTTGTTTTGAACCGCTAAGTTGCAGAGTAATGTGTATACTGCTTATAGGTAACTACTGATGAATAGGCCCCAGGTGCTACTATAGACTGGATTGTGCCCCCCGCCAACCCGCCAATTCATATGTTGAAGTCCTAACCCCCAATATTTAGAGGTAGGCCTTTTGTAGATAATTAGGGCTAGATGAGATCATGAGGGTGAAGCCTCATAATGCGATCAATGCCCTTATAAGAAGAGGAAATGACACCCCAGAGCTCTCTCTCTGCCATGTGTGCATACTGCATGAAGGCAGCCATCTGCAAACCAGGAAGAGGGCTCTCACCAGGAAGAAAGTGGGCCAGCACCTTTCTCTTGTACTTCCCACCTTCCCGAACTGTGAGAAATAAATTTCTGTTGTTTAAAGCACCCGTTCTATGGCATTTTGTTATGTCAGTCCATGCCAGCAAATACAAATGCCTAACATAACTCAAGCACAAAATGATAGAATGATTCCTGGATTATCAAGAAATGATCCTAATTTTGCTTCACTGGCAATTGGAGTTAACTATGGCCTTTCTGACCCCTGTCCCAGGTAAGCAGGAGTAAACGAATGCTGTTATTTGAGTTGGATGTTAAAATAACATTACAAGTTCTATGCAACAACAAAGGTTCTAGACTCAGCCCAGGTTACAGATAAGTATACTGATTTCCAAAAAGGAGGAATTATAATGGCTAAATATCAGTTTTATTATTAAACATTTTTAAGCTCTGAGAAGTAGCTTGGTTTCATGAAGAGTAGTACATTTATAGCAAGAAAAAAACTGGCTTGAAGTATTCACATTGTCATCTTTTAGCTGAGCAATCACTTAATTTCTTCAGACCTCAGTCTCCTCAAATGCAAAACTGGGCTGAGAATAGTGTCTCCTTAGCAAAGTTCTGTGAAGATTCAATTAAGTGGGTTAATAGAGGGAAAGTGCTCCAAATTATTACATGAATGAGAGTTATGAATGGCAGTTTTTTAATGATTTTTTTAAAAAAGGACTAATGTTAAAAATAGCCATCTAAATCGTAACATTAACCATTTTTCACTAAGGAAAATTAAAAACTTATTTCATTAACTTACATTCAGAGGTATTACATGAAAATCATTTTCCATATACTGAAAATCATCTTACTAATTTCTACTTGGGCAGCTATAATTTTGAATTCCCCTGGTTTCTCAGAGTGTGATTGGCCGATGTTGGTCTTTTAGCCAAAACATAAGCCACAGGAAACCAGAGCTGGCAGCTGCAATATTATAATTTGGACGTTTAAAAAGTTCAACCAGTTCTGAGGTATTTTTCTTAACATTTTAATGTCTATGAGTTAATGGCTTAGTGACAGGAGCAAGGTAAAGTCGGGAAGAGGAATCTTAGATGTGCAATCTTTTCCTAGGAAGACAGGAAAGAACACTGTGGCTGGCACCTTCTTATGCTCTTGCTTAAAGCCTACAATGCCTGAATTACATAAGGTGATGGGGAGCACCCAGGCCATGCCAGGCAGAATGAGAAAGCTTTTTCATGATGCCTTCTGATGAACTTTACACAGGAGTTATCAAATCGCATTAACTTGGAGCTATCTCCATCTGGGGTTTGATTCTGTAGAACTTCCACTGGTATAGTTAGAATTCCCTCACCCCTTGGAAATGCTGCAAAGACGCTCCAGCAGGAGACTCTGAAGCCTCTTTCTGAAGAAAGGATCACACCAAACTGTTCTCTCTTAGGGCTTACTTAGGTGTAAGAGTCCTGAGCCATCTTAAATCTGCATTTTGGGCACATGTTCAGATCCCACCTCTGTCACATGTCAACTAGGTAAGCTTGGGACAACTACTTCACTTAAAATCTGAGGATAAAAGTAGTTCTGAATTATTGAACCATTGTGAAGATGAGTTAGGATAATCCATGCAAAGTGTTAATGCCTGGCCCCTATAAGCCCTAAAAATAAGCAGCAATGGGATCAATAAATAATAACTACTGTTATAACAATATCAAGCATTAATTTATTTATACAATTTATTCTCCTTTCTCTACATGTTTATTAATGTTTACTAACTACATGTAAAGGAAGTGCAAAGCAACTTCTGTGAAATTAAAACAAACAAAAAATAACAACAAAACACTTGTGGGCTCTACCTCAGTTTTACCAAAAGGAAAGGAAACAGGACAGTTGGAGTCTCAGTGTGATTTATGCAGCCCTGACCTGCCCATTGTCTCCTGTCTTGTCCTGCCCTGTGACCATCAACACCCATCAAAGAACTCACAAGGGCCTCACTGGTACACATCCTTACTGTGGGGTTCATTCCTGGGGTCTGGAGGCTTGATGCCATCCAACCCTCTAGTTCTTCAATACATGCCCTTTGTTCTCATTGCATGCTCACCAGATAACTTCAGAAATTTGGCTTCCCCTACCTTGTTTTAGGGATCAACTGAACTGTCACACCAACTTAAATGAAGGTGGTCTTGATAATTCTATTTCTCTTTACAAATGAATGAACTAACCATCTAATTTTTCTGTCTCATGGAAGAGTCACTGCCTCCTAGTTTATGCAACAAGGAACATCTGGCCCTAGTTCAGTAAGATCTAGGAGATAAGTAAACCTGAGAGCATATGGCCTTTCAAGTCTGAGAATCTAAGCCTTTCACGTAGCTTAATCATAAATTACCTGTGAGTTCTCCAGGTGACAGGCCAGCTTCCCTTGCTTATACCCTAATAGCACTATGAGATTTTATAATTCTGGGGAATTATCACAACAGATAACCATTATATCTAGGTTATGCTTTAGTGTCCTTTTTGATGCTAGTTTGATAAAATATTAGCAAGTATTGATTTCTGAGTCTTATTTTATCCTTTAATGCCTTAAAATCACAAATTGCTAAGACAGAGCTCCTTAGTGAAGTGATTTTTGCTCCCCAGGAAATATTTGACAGTGCCTGGAGACATTTTTGTCATCACAACCAGGGGAAAGGGCACTACTAGTATCTACTGGGTAGAGGCCAGGGATGCTGCTAAACCTCCTACAATGCACAGGACAAACCTCTGTCTCTCCCCATGCCCCGCCCCCAACATACATACATGCACACACACACACACACACACACACACACACACACAAAGAATGAGCTGGCTCAAAATGCCAATAGTCCTTAAGCTGAGAAAACTGTTGTTAAGAGAAAATGTGTTCCCTTTTTCTTCTCCATCTAATACTGCACTTGTGTTTCAAAGGAACAGGAACTAACACCTTTGGATCATTTTGCTTTCACATGTATTCTTAATTTTCACAACACCCTCTGAGGTATCGATCGGTACCCCCATTGTACACATAGGGAGAATGAGGATCAGAAAGGTTGAATAACTTGCCTAAGTTCTCACAAAAACAATATTCCGATGCAGGTCTGTCTGCTACAGTAGATATCCTCTATGAATTAAGATTCCTAATCTGAATTCAAGGGGGAAAAAAACCCAGCTAACTCCTAAACACCAAATGAGTTTTAGAGATAATAAAAACTAAGCAAAATTTCACTGAAAAGTACTCCGGAGAATAAAATCAAGTGCTTATGTCTTATGGAAAATATTCTACTGAGTGGCACAGTGGACAAAAGTCTCACCAGCTCCTTTAATCATGGTATATATTTCCATCAAAGTCAGGCTCACCCTGTATTTAGATTGTACCATGCAGTGATTTATGTTAATTATTAAATTCTGCAAATAAGATGACCCTAGGGGACTTTCAGGCAAATCTTTCAGGAGACTCTTTGAGAAATCAGTTATCCTTACTGTAACGACCAGAAATAGGATTGGGGCACTAACTGGCCATAGCCATCCCAACCAAGAACCCTCTGATGAGAAAAGAAGTGAAACACGACACATTGGCATATCAAAGACAGTATTGGGCTTCACCACTTAGTAAATTCAGGACTGATCATTTTCTTTGACTAAAAGTCTCAAACTTTAGCTTTCTCGGAGTCACCTGCAAAGTTTATTAAAGAGGCAGATATTTGGGATCCTATTCCAGAAAATTTTATTCAATAGGAATCTGCAATATTTACAAGTTCTGATGCAAGAGGTCCTTCTAACTACTGCTTTAAACCAACCTATACTGAAAGTAACATAGAATAAGCCTCTATCTCCAACCTCATTTTTGTCCCTCTTTGGGATTTTTCAATAGGAGAATTATATATTTTTGTATGTTATATGCTCAAATTATTTCTTTAAAGAAAAGAGACCAAAAAAAAGGGGTGCTGGGTGGCTCAGTTAAGTGGCTGCCTTTGGCTCAGGTCATGATCCCATCATCCTGGGATCGAGCCCTGCATCGGGCTCCCTGCTCAGTGGGGAGTCTGTTTCTCCCTCCCCCTGCTCTTGTGCTCTCGCTTGCGCACTCTCTCTCTCTTTCAAATACATATATAATAAAATATTTTTTAAAAAAGAGACAAAAAGATAATAAAAAATAGTAGCAAACTAAATTCAACAATAAAGTGAGATTCATCCCAGGAATGCAAGGATGGTTTAACATCCACAAACCAATCAACATGATATACCACTAATGAACCAAAGGATAAAAAATCATAGAATCATCTCAATGAATGCAAAAAAAAACCCCTATCATTTGACAAAATTCAACATCCTTTTATGATAAAAACTCTCAACAAGTGGGTACAGAGGGACCACACCTCAACAAAATGGGGCTATATATGACAAACCCACATCTAACATCTTACTCAATGGTGAAGAACTGAAAACTTTTCCTTTAAGATCAGACACAAAACAAGGATTTTCACTCTCAACACTTCTATTCAACATAGTATTGGAAGTCCTATCCATAGCAATTAGTCAAGACAAAGAAATAAAAGGCATCCAAATTGGTAAGGAAGAAGTAAAACTGTCACTATTGGCAGATGACATGATACTATACAGAAAACCCTAAAGACTCCTCCAAAAATGCATTAGAACAAATAAATACAGTAAATGTGCAGGATACAAACTAACATACAGAGATCTGTTGCACTGCTGTACATTAATAACAAACTATCAGAAAGAGAAATTAAGAAAACATTTCCACTTCCATTTGTATTAAAAAAGAATAAAATACCTATGAATAAATTTAACCAAAGAGGTGAAAGACCTGTACTCTGAAAACTGTAAAACACTGATAAAAGAAATTGGACATGACACAAACAGGTGAAAAGATATTCCATGCTCATGGAAGAATTAATATTGTAAAATGTCCATACTACCCAAAGCAATCTATGGATTCAGTGCAATTCTAGCAAAATACCAATATCATTTTTCACAAAGCTGGAACAAATAATACTAAAATTTGCGTGGAACCACAAAAGACCCCAAACAGCAAAACCAATCAAAACCAATCTTGAGAAAAAAGAACAAAGCTGGAGGTATCACAATCCCAGATTTCAAGACATACTATAAAGCTGTAATAATCAAGAGTATGGAACTGGCACAAAGGCACGCACATAGATCAACAGAATAGAGAGTCAAAAAATAAACCCACGCTTATATGGTCAATTAATCTACTCCAAAGGAGTCAAGAACATAAAATGGAAACAGTCTCTTCAATAAATGATACTAGGAAAACTGGACAGCTACATGCAAAAGAATGAAACTGGACCACTTTCTTCTACCATATATAAAAATAAACTCAAAAAGGATTAAAAATGTAAATGTAACACCTGAAACCATAAGGGATTGAAAAAAAAAAAATCTGGGGTGCCTGGGTGGCTCAGTCGTTAAGCGTCTGCCTTCGGCTCAGGTCATGATCCCAGGGTCCTGGGATCGGGCCCCGCATCGGGCTCCCTGCTCCGCGGGAAGCCTGCTTCTCCCTCTCCCATTCCCCCTGCTTGTATTCCCTCTTTCGCTGTGTCTCTCTCTGTCAAATAAATAAATAAAATCTTAAAAAAAAAAAAAAGAAAAAGAAAAAAAAACCATCTGAAACCATTAAATTCCTAGAAGAAAACATAGGCAGTAAGTTCTCTGATGCCAGTCTAAGCTATATATTTTTTTTAATCTGTCCCCTAAAACAAGGTCAACAAAAGCCAAAGTAAACAAATGAAACTACGTCAAACTAAAAAATATTTTGCACAGCAAATGAAAGAAACCAACAACAAAATGAAAAGACAACTTACTGAATGAAAGAAGATGCTTGCAAATGATGTATCCAATAAGGGGTTGATATCCAAAATATATAAAGAACTTAAAAAATGCAATGACAAAAAACAAACCTGGTTAAAAAATGGGGAGAGGACCTAAATAAACATTTTTCCAGAAGAAGATATAAAGATGGCCAACAGATACATGAAAAGATGCTCAACATCACTAATCATCAGGGAAATGCAAATCAAAATCACAAGGAGATGCTACCTCATATTTGTCAGAATGGCTAAAATAAAAAAGAAATAACAGGTGTTGGTGAGGAATACACCGTTCATGGGAATGCAAATTGGTGCAATCACTGTGGAAAACAGTACAGACGTTGCTCAAAAAAATTAAAAATAGAATTACCATATGATCCTTTAATTCCACTACTGGGTATTTACCTAAAGAAAACGAAAACACTAATTTGAAAAGATATATGTACCACTATGTTCACTGCAGCATTATTCACAATAGTGAAGCTAAGATATGGAAGCAGTTTAAGTGTTTATCAATAGATGAGTGTAAAAAGATGTGGTATGTGTGTGTTTTGAGGAAGAGAAGCAAAGATAGACATTCTTAAAGAAGGTGGAAAAGAGGCAAAAAGGGGACACACACACACACACACACAGAGATATTATACAGCCACAAAAAGGAATAATAAAATCTTGCCATTTTATGCTTAGTTATTATGCTAAGTGAAGTAAGTCAGAGAAAGACAAATACTGTATGATTTCACTTATATGTGGAATCTATAAAAACAAAACAAACAAAATAGAACACAAACCAACTCCTAGATACAGGGAACAAACTAGTGGTTGCCAGAGAGGAAGCTGGGGAGGTTGGTGGGGGACAGGCAAAATAGATGAAGGGGATTAAGAGGTATAAACTTCCAGTTATAAAATAAACAACTCACTAGGATGTAATATATAGCAGAGGGAATATAGCCAATGATAAGGAAATAACTTTGTGTGGTGATACCTAGTAACTAGACCTATTTTATACATTTCATAATGTATAAAAACAGTGAATTAACTACTTTATATACCTGAAAGTAATTTATATGTCAATTACAATTCAATAATAAAATAGTATTAGCAGCTGCCTTGTTTGAATTCAAAGTACACACCAGGGCTTTTGCTAGAAGCTTCATTTAGCGTAACTCATTAATACTCACCCCAGACACTATCACTGCTGAGGAAAGTCAGTCACTCAAGGCACACGGTAAATAGTAAAGAGCTGGGCTTAGCTCATTACTAAAATGAGGTATTGTTTTTGAGGAATTTCTAGACTAGTTGAAAGATAAATATGTAAAAGAAAGTAAAAGAAAGTAAAAGAAAGACCTACTATGCCCTGGAAGCTCAGAGAATCAAGAGAATGCCTAGCGAAGGGATCAGGTCAGAGGTGGTCTTTGAGGTATATGCCCTGAGGGTTGAGTGCAGCCTTCACAGGCTCACTAATGGAAGGCAGTGTTAATTTGTGAAGGTAGGTGCAGGGTAGCTGGGCATCCATTTCATTATTCTTAAGGAAGACATAGCCTAGGGCAAGTAAAAGTTGGCTTAGAGATGAGAAAGCCCTGGGTATGTACAAGGAATTTTAACTTGGTGGCTGTTGGGGGAGACTGTGGTGGTCTGGTGTTTCTGGTGTTGTTTTTGATCCATGTGGTAACAACTATTCTGAGTGTGCACTCCTCCTATGGAAACACCGGGAGGGAGAAGAGAATGTGGGAACAGCGGATAGCCCCAGCTGCATAGTCATAATGAAAAACACCACTTTGCAGACTTTATAAGTAATCTGTTTTCTGTGCAACAACCCTCTTAGGTTGAAGTCTCTAACGCCTTCCCTGAAATGCTCCTAGGAATTGAAAGCAATTTCCTACTCCCTGGACTCATTTCTTTTCTCCAGGTACTGCCTGGCAGCCATCTGTAACTGTAAACAATAGTTTCATTTGGGACAATTAAAATTGATTTTCTATTTTGCTAAAAACACTTAATTAGTATTCCTGCCTTTGTCACATTGATGAATGCTTTAAACACAGTGACCCCTTCTAGTGACTGGGAGGGGAAGGACATCCTCTGAGTCCAGACTGGCCAGTCACATGCCTCCCCTTCTTGTCTCTTTCCCATCCTTTTCCAGAATATCTATCTTAGCTTCTCCTCTTCAGAGCAGTAGCTGCTGGGGCCTCTCCCAAGTGTGCTCCAGGTTGGGTAAAAATATTTTCCTCGGTATCAACTGATGGCTTTTAAAGATCATTTTACTTCATTTCATACTTTGATTTGAAGGAAGAATACCCAGAAACACTCTTGTAGCAATCCCTCAAATTTTCAAAAGACTCTCCTCTGTTCAAAAACATCCAAATGACAACAACAAATAGATCAATAAACAAGAAGATCCAAAACAAAAAGATACCCCCATACAAATGTATATTCATTGCCTCCCCAAAAATATAAAATGTTTCTCTTCTTCTGGAACCCAGAAAAAGGTTGAGTCAAAGCACTTCCACGTCAAATGCCAAATATTTTACATCATTATATACAAGACACACATGCGCATGAACACACACACACACACACACAGACTCATTCTCTACAACTATTGCATATGAGCTCTATAGGAGTTGTATCTTTTTTTGGGGGGGGGGGCGCTGACCCTCACACTGAAAGGTAGTTTACCAACCTCCTAACTTTTTATTACACTTAACTCTTTAGTAAAAGTCAATTTCACATTTTTTAGGTTTGGATAATGCCATATCTTGCTCTGCTTAATACGAGCTTTTCACAAGAACAATAGTAAAATGGTTTTTGTGCTGAAAACTGCTGCTCATAGGCCTTTCCATGGTCGTTGATTGGTGCTGTTAATTTCTTGGCAATAACTCATGAGGGTGGAGGCTGGACACACACTGAGGACATGATGCCGATGAGCCTCATTCTTCCCACGGCCACCTTCTTTCACTTCTGTAGACCTGCAGATTCCTCTGTAGTTTTATTTAGACATCTCCAGTTTAGCTTCATTAGAAGGTGATTATAGCGGTTCTAAAACTTGATTGGGAATATCAAATAAATCTTTTTTTTTTTTTTTAAAGTACTGGTGCTTCCCTTGGTGCTCTGCCACTTTGGCATGAGATGGGGCATTGCTGGGTATGATCTTCTTCAGCAAAATGCAGCTGAAGAGATGAAAGTTGACACTTATGATAAATGAGAACACACTAGGTAATGAGGAGGCCACTCAATCTTAATGACAAGAGGTCATAGTGTCAGGTGTGTGCCCACCACTGCTCAGCAGCCTCTGAATGTGATCAGGTAGCAAACAGCTTCTGTTTATCTTTGGAAAGATACGGAAGAGGCTCGGCTATGATTTTATCTTGGCATTGCTGTTCAAATACTGTAGTGAACATCTGTTCTTTTTGCTAAGTTTCTATATGATGGAGACATTAATCAAGGTTTTCTCCATCCCCGTCCCTGCAGTCAAGGAGTGGTCATGTAACTTAAGCCAAGCCCTTCAGGCTCTCTTTTTCTAGAATTTGAAAATGGAGCTCAATGAAATAATGATGAGGGTGAACAGATTTGGTCTGATGGTGGCACCCTACATGCCAGTCTCTTTCTTTCTGCTATCTAGTTCCCTGGTTTCTGAATTCCCTAAGCTCTGATTGCCCAGCTTGGATATCATAAGCTAATTTAGGAAGTGGCAAACTTTTTCCTGTAAAGGGTCAGGTAGTGAATATCTTAAGCTTTGCTGACCACAGTGTGTCAGTCACAACTCCTCCACTGTGTTGTTGTGGTGCAAATATAGCCATAGAAAATACATAAACAAATGGGCATGGCTGTGCTCAATAAAATTTTATTTAGGGACACTGAAATTCGAATTTCATATGATTTTTATATGTCATGAATTACTTTTCTCGTTCTGAATTTTTTCAACTATTTATAAATGTAAAAATTATTCTCAGCTCATGAACTGTACAAACACATGTAGCAGAACCAATCTGACCCCCAACTATCCCTGATAACCCATCTCCTTCCTATAACTTCATTTATTTTACCTAATCTAACCAGAGTCAGTTTCTGTTGCCTGTGGGAAGAAGACTGACCACAATGTGCATTGAATTCATTTGTATCCAAGAGATACTGGCTACAAGGTTCCCCAGCCAACACCATTCAGTTACTTATTTGCTCATTCATGGATTCAATCTGTGTTGAGCACCTTTTATGCTGCAGGGAATGTACCAGGCACTGAGAATACGGCTGTAATTTAGGCCAACACCATTTGCCTTCCTGAGGGAGCTTTCCTGTGTAAATGGTACAGATAGCCCTGATGAGAAATAAAGGTGGGGATTTAAAAGATTCACCGTTGGCTGCACAGGACACTGTCTGGGGAGCCTGGATGTTCAAAATGCATGTTCAGGGGGTGGGAGGGGGGAGGGAGGATCACAAAATCCAAGATGGTAAGAGAGGGTCAGGATGACTGCACTCTGAAATGATTCTCAAAAACAAGTTAAGGCCATCAAAAGAATTTAAAGCTCTCATTTAGAGAGAAGGAAGAAAAATAAGCAATCAAAATCTCAGAAAATCAAAGGAAACAAGATATATTTAACACATTTTTTATTGGTTAAAAAAAGAAACAATAAATAGTAGAGATGACATCGGCATGCTTTCATAATTTGCAAGTGTGGATGGAATCACACAAAAAAGCCATCTAGTCTTGCTCTCTTCGTCCAAGATGGTATGTAATCAACGAGCCCAACCAGGGTTTTGGCTTTTCAAATCTTTGTTGGTGATTCCATAGCCTTCCTCTCACCTCATCTTGTTTTTATCCCCTAATACTCAGGTTCAAGAGGTCCTTCTTAATATTAAGGAAAACCTCTGCAGCTGAACTCATATGCCTGGTCCCACTTGTCATGTACTCAGAAGAAATGAACTGTGGGACACCTGGGTGGCTCAGTTGGTTGGGTATCTGCCTTCAGCTTGGGTCATGATCTTGGGGTCCTGGGATTGAACCCCGAGTCGGGCTCCCCCGAGTTTGCTTCTCTCTCTGCCTGCTGCTCCCCCGATCTCTCTCTCTCTCTGTCAAATAAATGAATAATCTTAAAAAAAAAAAAAAGGAATAAATTGTGGTTGCCTTCTCTATGAAGGTTTTCTGAAGTGCTACTAAGAGTTATTACTTGGTTGATCTTATGACCATCATTTCCTGGGCTTAATTAACTTGGGTGAATATACTTCTTCCCAAAGGGATTATAGTCCAAGTCCATTATGAAGTGGTTTATCAGAGCATAGGTTGGATCTACCTAATATGGAAGAGAGGCACAGTAATGCCTCTTTCAGACTTGGCATTGTCAATGCAGATATACTGTCAAGTGTTAGGGATGCCGGGCGTGTAGCAAGAGCTCAATAAATGCACTGCAATTTCAGACATATTCTGAGCTGACTTTAATATGACATTACTGCTGCCTTCCCAACGTTTTTGTAAATTCTGAATTTCTTGTTTCATTTTCCTAAGTCTCTCAAGGGGAATGCCCTATGAACCACTTTTCCACGAACAACTTTTCAGTCCATGAAATCGAAAACTGGCCAAACACAGACACCTAAGAATACCCTTAGAAATACATTCCAGCCTTACCATCATATTGTTCATTATTGAAAGTAAACAGCTGTAAGGAAATCATTTATGGGTATTTAGAGTACCATGTAACAAATTAAGCCCTTTTTATAATTCTGTGTGTGTGTATGCATATATATATGCATATAAAATTATACACTAATATTCTTTAGTGTAGAAATATTTGTTGAACATAAATTCTTTGTGTTCATATTTAAATATGTCTAAAACACCACTTGAATATTTATAGAATTACAACTTCATGGCACAGATCACTGCCTTCTCTCCAATATCTCAACTGTTATCTATCACTCCCACACTTTTTTTTTTTTTTTTTTAAGTCTCACTTTCTTTATATTTTTCCCACAGGGCTAATTGTAAATGTGATTTCCACTTCCAGTGCTATTTTATCACCGAAAGGCTAGCCCACATATTCTGGTTTTGATGGTCTCTACAGCTATAGACCTCCCCACCTCTAATCACTGGATTAACCAGGATTAATTGCTTGACAAGTATCTGAGAAGGAAAAAATGCAGACCAGAGCTTTCAGCACCTAGACACTCAAAACAGTGCGTTAGGGTTTTGTTTTTGTTTTTTGTTATTGTTGCTGTTTTTTAAAGATTTTATTTATTTTTTTTGACAGAGAGAGACAGCGAGAGAGGGAACACAAGCAGGGGGAGTGGAAGAGGGAGATGCAGGCTTCCCGTGGAGCAGGGAGTCCGATGCAGGGCTTGACCCCAGGACCCTGGGATCCTCACCTGAACCCAGGACCCTGGGATCATGGCCTGAGCCAAAGGCAGATGCTTAATGACTGAGCTACCCAGATGCCCCTAGTGTGATAGTTTTGAATGCTGTATGTAAGAAAATAATATATATGGTATTTTTCTGCTCTCAGACACTACAAATCTATTCCTGGGTGAGGATATGGGAAGAGGAGTGATTGCCCCAAAGAAAAATTCAAGGAGCTATCACCAGAAGAATGGGAATAAGAGTCGAACAAGCAAATATTAGCCAGAAATTGTAGATCTTTTCTGACAACTTGAGGCATAAGTATATTAGGAAATCTACCTTGTTTGAAAGAAAACTGAACCCTACATTTACCTTATGAGTTCTTTAAAAAAACAAAATACACAGAAGTCTGAAAATAAGCATTTTTTTAAAGAATCAAAACAACTGGAATAATATATTGCTTTCTCAATCGTAGTTAATTACCAGGTAATAGTCAATTCAGGTTTGCTCCATCTGTCCCGAGTATCTAAAGTTAGCAGAATGACACCAGTTCTCCAATTGTACTATGCCTTTATCTGTTGATAGGTTAATTGGCTTCAATTAGTTTGCACACCTTATCAGAACCATTGTAGTCCTTTAGTCTGACCAATCTCTGCAGAATAGTGACTGTTTTCCCAGAAGCAGCTTTCCCCATAATACAAACACACAATATTGTATCTGCTTTCTCTCTCGGGACTTAGTTTGATTCCCCTCTGCTTATATTTCTTTATATGGAAATAAAAATCCTCTAAGTGTTCAAGGACAAATATGCAATTTGTGTTAACTGACCCCACATCTGTGTCCTGACCAGATGCTCCCCGCCATGAGCCCTCTGCTATAGTTCCCACCTCCAAGTCCTCTAGACAGACTGTTTCCTGCCTGCTCCCAAGCCTGGTTCTCCAACCTCACAAGAGAAAATTTCATGTAACTCCCCTTTGGTTAAATTAACCAGAGTCAATTCCTGCTGCTTCCAATAAAATATCCTTATCTGACAAATCATTTATTCAACTGATGTTTTTAAAATGCCCATGATCTGTTGGACATTGGGTTTCAATGATGGGCAAAACTAGTCTCTGCTCATAGGAGCTCACACCATAGAAGAGGGGCTTCTAAGAATAGTGATGAAAAACACACAGGATGTGAGAGGCACGTTGTGTCCCTTTAGATATGGTGATAGAGAGATGACTCTGAGGCTAATTTTAGAGCTCAGATCTAAGTGGAGAGAGGGAGGCAGATGTTTGAAGAGCTGGAGCAAGAACATTCCACACATAGGGAAGAACAAGTACAAAGACAGAGGAAAGAACTTGGCAGTTTTTGTTTTGTTTTAAAGAAAGGCAGACCACCATATACAGTGCCTCATTTGGATATGTCTGGAGCCTTGGAAGCTTGACTACCCTACATTCTCCTAAAAATGGACCTTGAGAGCTTGTTTGGAGGTTCTAGCAGGGGAGTGCAGCTACTCACCACCTTTGACTGAAGAACGGTCCTCCTCTATTGGGGAAGGTTGTCCTCTTTGCCTGAGCCCACAGTTTTGGGAGGTACACACTTGGAGCAGTGAGGAAGGGGACATCTGCCTAGCCAGTCAGATCAGCCAAATCAACCTTGGGGATCAGTGGGGTGACATGTCAGAGCCAGATCACCCTCACATCCAAGAACTTGGCAGTTTTAAGGTGAGTGGTTGAACCTGTGTCGGGTATTTTCACTACAAGCATATTTCCCGTAGACATCTTCCCCGCAAGCATTTTCGCCACAAATATTTCTGTTGCATAACCAATAGGCTGTACGGTAATTTTGCCATAAAAGAGAAAAAACTGGTTGACAGTTTGCTTTCATTTCTCCACTGATGGAGTACTCCCATTTTTATACTATATTCATCTTAGCTCCCATAATGGTCCTCACAGTGGTGCACAGGCTTGAACCCACATTCCCCATGGAAAGTTGAAATGTCCATCAGTGGACATGTGACAATATGCCAAAAAACAAAACAAAACAAAAAACATTGCATAAGGCTTTCATGATGCAGTATAAAGCTCAGTGACAAGTATGCATTCTAGTATCTGAGAACTGATACCTCTCTTAGTGAGGGAAGAAGTTTTAGCAAAAAAAAAAAAAAAAAAAAAAAGGGAAGTGCTGAAAAAGGAAAAAAATCAATTAGCAAAAAAAAAAAAAGAAAGAAAGAAATGTATAATACTATGAACAAACAACTGTGAAGATGAATGGTTAGGTACAATCCATAAAATAAAATCATTTGTGCAGAACTGCCATGAAAGTATACCATTCATTATAAATGTATTCAAGTATTTTGTATTTTGCAGTCAACCCTTTTAAATCTTGTTATTCACTTTTTATGTTTCATTATGCCCTCTTTAACCAATGCCCCTCTTTTTTGTGTGATTTTGTATTTTGCAGCAAATTTGCCTTATAACCAATTAGTCATGAGGCAAAACTATTTGTGACAAAGGTGCTTAGGTAAAACTACCAAGAGCAGGTCGAACTGTCTCACTCAGGTCGAACTGTCTCACTCAGGTCGAACTGTCTCACTCAGGTTATACTTAAGATTGAATAGATAAAGATAGTCTCCTTAAATGCCCTCCCGAGCCCTTGTGGCTATAAAATGTCTGTGAAGCAACCCGACTCTGAAAATGGTATCTCCTTTCACTAAAATTACTTTACCATAAAATTTTTATTTATTCTCAACTTGTTTCATACATTTGAGGCTTATTTCTCAATAAAATTATAAGCCCTTTCAGAACTGGGGACATGTCAGGCACTTTCTTTTTATCCCCACGCATTATGGAATGGTAGGTATCCCATAAAAGTGCAGCCATTGACATACCAAGTGCCCATCAAGAGCAGATTATTGTTAATCTGTTACCATGTGTGGCAATCATGCTGGAAAGATCTTGCAGCATCCTCTCTATGGGCCGCCTTATTTCTGCATTCATTAATTAAAGCAATTAGGATGGAGATTCTTCATATATCCAGTCTAGCCTGAATAAGCTGACAGTTCAATTGGATTCATCAACAAAGTCCCTAAAGTTACAAGCTCTTATAATTAGCAATTGACTTAGAGGATTTAGCAAACAATGACAAACACACGGACATTTCCAATCCCTGCTAACACACAAAAATAATCATCTTTAATACACTGTATTAACACCACATACAGAGGGTATAGGCAGTATACAACCAAGTGGGGATCCACTATGTAGTGGATGATTAAAAGATAATGTTTCCAGCATAATTGATTTAAAAAAAAAAAAAGGAATAATCACCAGGGAATGTGTCAAATGGTAAGTGATTTGCCTGGAATGTTTCTGGAAGCGGAAAGAACTGAAATACATTACATTTGATGTGATGTGCAGGGATGTCTCAGGAAAATTAGGGGAAATAATTATTTTTTTCTTCTTGGTGGGGAGGCCATTGTCATGTAGCAGGGAGCTGTACTTTCCATTTGTTCCCATGACAATGAAAAGCTGCATAGTGGGGAGATGATAGAGGCAAATAAGGCAGATGAACTTTATCTCATCTCTGTCTTTTCTGGGGAAGTCTTCATTTGTTAATGAATTTCAGAATTCTTTAGCTGTTTGATTTTGTCAAAAATAATGATGTGGTTGGGGCACCTGGATGGCTCTCATCGGACTCTGGATTTCGGCTCAGGTCATGATCTCAGGGTCCTGAGATCAAGCCCTACCTTGGCTCCAGGCTCAGTGGGTAGGCTGCTTGAGATTCTCTCCCTCTCCTTCTACCCCTCCCTGCATCCCACCTTACTCTATAAGTAAATAAATAAATAAATAAATAAACAAACAAACAAGTAAAGAAATAAATAACTTTAAATTTTTTTTTAAAAATGATACGGGAGATTTACTTGTCCCTAAAAAGCAACTGTGTAGTCCTGCATGGTTTGTTCTGCCCTGCTTTCTAGACACTCCCTCTGATGCTAATTATACATAGCTTGTGACAGGCATATTAATATCCTATAGAACAAATTACATCTGTTAGTTATTACTAAGTCTTTTGTATAGGCACAGAAGTAGGGCAGGAATTTAAACTGAGAATCACAAATCATAATTTACTGTAACACTGAATGGATTGTCTAGTTATGTGGACCCTTAGAAGTTTCATCTGTAAAACTTATCACGCATCAAGAATTGCATTAGAATTAAAATGAATGTTGATGAATATTCAATCACTACCACAATAAACATGCCTTGCATTTTGTCTGTGATTTTTTACAACCAATATCCTCACCTATTTGGATAGCAGTAACTATTTACTGATTAGTAGAAAAGGATTTTTCTGGATAATTATCAGCATACCATACATTTTCTCTGAGCTTCTCAAGACATACAACACTCCATGGGACAGGCGAACCTATTCAGTAGAGCCAACTGGGAGCATTCAGCCGTACACACATATACACAAAAACTCATATTTACTAGTATTTACTCAGATTATTTACTCTTGAATTGTGCATTTTGGTTAGTTGGTTTTGTTTTGTTTTATATTTGGAAGGAACGAACGTTGAGCTAATCCAAACACCTCATTTTAATGTCAAGGAACTGAAGCCCAGGCAGGGGAAGAAACCTGTTGAGTTTACGTGCACCTAACTAGTGTTGAAAATCAACTACAAGAAGGTGTTCAATTCCGTGATGTTTTAAAGAGTAATGTCTTCAAATGAGAATATATGCAAATTAGAATGATCCAGATGGTGAGTGAATAATTCCTTATAAGACAACAGTGGCTGTTATTAAATGATTCATTATTTATTGAGTGTAGTCGTTGAGCTAAGGGCTTTAACACATTGTCATTCTTGACTCTCTCTACAACAATGTGAGGTAAGCTCTACACTTAAGATTGTATAGATAAAGATAGTGAGGCTTAGAGGGGTGACCTAGCTTACCCAAGGCCTTAGGTAGCAGGCAGCAGAGCCAGAATTTAGGTCCAATTTTATTTGACTCCAAACCCAAGTTCATTCATTCTTTCTTTCTTTCTAATTTAATGAGCAGGGGGAGGGGCAGAGGGAGAGAGAGAGGGAGAGGAGCAGACTCCCTGCTGAGCCCGGAGCCTGATGCAGGCTGGACGCCAGGACCCTGAGATCATGACCTGAGCAGAAATCTAGAATTCAACAGACTGAGCCACCCAGGTGCCCCCAAAACCAAGTGCTCTTTACCACTATGCCATGCTTCATTATCCATCAAATCAGGCAACAAGTGCCATAGGATAGAAGTCTCAATGGAAGTTGCATACGGAGCCCATTCTACCTTTATGTTCTATGATCATATGCAACAGAAACTATGTTTTCTGATACCCAGTCCCAAATTCCTTCCTGTATTCACTTCCATTTCATTGCAGTGTGTCTGGCACATATATTCTCAATCAATACTTGTTCAAGGTGAACAATTGCAAAAAATGGTGAAGTCACTCAAATATGAAATATAATTTCTCTACAAAGAAAATGCTTGTGAACAAAGTAGTAAAATATGCAGCGAAGAAATTCTGCATTCTGAATAAGAGGTGGCTTAGTGGAGTAGATTAGAAGTCAGGTTCTGTGTCTGAAAACCAGTAGAGTCGCCTACAAGCTGTGTGACTTTAAGTACATTACTTAACCTCTTTGATCTTCAGTTGTTCAACTATAATACAGGAGGACAAAACAAATAGCAACCTCGGATGGCTATTGTGCACTAAGTGATATGATCAAAACATAGAGTCTGACATGAGTAGTCAATAAATGACACCCTTGATCACTGCTCTTACCAGCTATGCCTGTGATAGTGGTTTCCGGCATGATTTCACCAAGACCTGTTCTTAAAAAGCAGAAGTTGTCAGTGCTGCCCAAGAATTTCAGAAGCATTCAGAATTTCAGAAGCATTTTCAAAATCCACTTTGGTGCCTTGTTCAAAGGGGGAAGTTTGATGAATTACTCTAATCATTTTCATGAGCCTTTCTAAGACTCAAAATTGGAGATAATATTGTATACTTCATAGGCTTGTTTTAGAATTAAAAGTTAATGCATGAAATGTGCTTAGACAGTGCCTGATACCACATCTCAGGCACTTAATAACAATAATTTTTAAAACAATCAACACTGTTACGATTCTGACACACCAGTTCCAACGTGTGGTTTTTTTCCTTCCCCTAACCACAGAGCAATTCTCCAAGAGCAGGCAGTATCTACAATGCAATTTAATTGTGACACTCTCTACCGGAAGACAGCATGGGATCACATAGGTTAAGGGCTCAGTCCTACAAAACTGCCCCCCTGACCTTCAGAGGCCAATCACAAGTCCACGTAGCCACCTGTGCTTCAGACCAAGGTGCTGTTGATCACAGGTTCCCATGACCTTCTCCTTAGATTCAGTAATTTGTTAGAGCAGCTCACAGAACTCTGTGAAAAACTTTGCTTACTACTTTACTTGTTTATTATAATGGCTATAGCTCAGGAAGAGCCCAGTGGAAGAGATGCATAGGGCACAGTTCGGGAGGAGGTGGGGCTTTCCATGCTCTCTGATTGGAACACTCTCTTAACACTTCCACATTTGCGCCAATCCAGTGCTCCCCAAACCATGTCTTTTTGAGTTTTTTATTTACATATACATAATTGATTCATTCATTGATCATTGGTGGCTGAACTCAGTCTCTGCCTCTCTCCCCTCTCAGAAGGATGGGGGCGTCAGACTAAAAATTCCAACTCTCTCATCACAGGACTGGCTGCACTGGCGACCAGCCCCCATTCTAAAACTACCTCAATAACATAACAAAAGACACCTTTATGGCTCTGATCACTTTGGAAATTTAAGGGTTTTAGAAGTTCTGTGCCAGAAATGGGATGAAGACCAAATATACATTTGCTATTATAAATCACAATTTCACAATTATGTAGTCAATAAATGTTAGTTGTAACATTAGTTATCTTTTGCTTCATTAATGCTGTGAAACAAAAGTCTAAACTCAGTGGCTTGTGAGGCCAAGTATTTCTCATTCTCACAAATGTGCAGGTTGACTGACGGACTTGGTTGAAGTAGGTTGGGCAGAGCTGGGCAACTCCACTTCATGAAGTGGGACGGCTGGACGTGGATGCAGGTTGAGGTTGAGTCTGAGACTGAGCAATGTTTTTTCTCACCCCTCCTTGTAACAGTAAATCCCCAGGGCATGTTTTATTCATTTGAATGTCAGGGGTATTGGCATAAGCCAAACCATGCCTCTGCTGCAGTCATGCTTGTTAATACTTCACGGACTAAAGCAAGTCACATGGCCTAGCCCAAGCTAGTGGGAAAGGGAAGGAAAGGGCATCTGCCCAAAAAAGCGAAGGACAGAAAGGAAGATCTGATAAGTAATAATCAAATCCATCACAGTTAGATTCCAAGTATTCATGAGTTAGACCAATTTAATCAATATCATTATTTATCAAATAAACTTCCCTCCTGGCCTCTGGACAGCCAAACCTTGGATAAGATCAGGTTCAATTTTCCCCTATGATCATTTGCTACAGACCACGGTGGAGAAAACTGGCCCTCTGGCAGTAAGGCAGCATTTAGAATTCCAAATAAGGAAAGCTAGAGCTCAGGGCACTGCATAGTGAAGCATACACCAACTCTGAACGCTTATTACCATCAGAGGAGATGACACCTTCAATCTATCTCAAAAGAAAAATGATATCCTTCCAAATCAGATGGCAGCTGATATTGGAATGCTGTGCACTTGATGCAATAGAATATTTCATATACAGTGTATCAAAAGGAGGCTTAAAACCAGAGACAAGAGCTCATATGAGCTTCATAGTGAATTTAAGGGGACACTTTACTCTAGTTTGTCAAAACAGGTTTGTAAAAATAGCTCATAAGGAATAATGTGGGAATTAGAAATAAAAGGTGTAATGTGTAGCGAAGTGAGAAAGCATGGTGTCCAGACCCAGCTCTACAATTCATCTGCCCTGTGATGGTTTAAGCCCTCCCTTTCTTAGCCTCAGCAGTTTTATCTCGGGAGTGGTCAAGAGTTGAACTTAATTCCTAACCTCACTATCTGCATAATCTTGGCCACTTTATCTTTCTGACACAGTTTCCTCATTTGAAAATAAGTATCTGCTTTCATGGGCATTTGGAAACCTTGATATGTCAAAAGTTGAAAACAGGGCCTGCTAGAGAGTAATCACTTATCAAATATTAGCTTTTATGGATATAAGCAGCATTTTCATCATGAGATACATAATGAGAGTATATAGGAATTTACTCTACCAAGGACCTTCAAAACAAGATCTCTACTTTTTAGGGTGTGAGAGTTTATAAGAGGACTGAAAATTCATTAACTATCAAGAGGCATCATCTGTGCCATCTCTCTTTGAAACTGAGCTTGTCTTTATGACTTGGAGAAACAGAACACTACAGAAACTCCAGGTGACTCCTGAGGCTAGGTTAGACAAGGCCTGCTGCTTCTGCTAGTCTCTCCTGGAACACTCTCTCTGGGAGCCTGGAGGTGTGATGTAACAAGCTCCGTGATCTTGAGGCTGCTATGTAGCAAGACCACACCCCAAGACCCCATGGAGAGTGAGAAATGCATGAGGTGCTTCAGCTTGTCCACCCAGACCCACCCAGAGAAGCCTTCAAGATCTCCCAGCCCCATAACAGACACATGAAAAAATGTTCATCATCATTAGCCATCAGGAAAATTCAAATCAAAACCACATTGAGATACCACCTTACACCAGTTAGAATGTCAAAAATTGACAAGGCAAGAAACAACAAATGTTGGAGAGGTTGTGGAGAAAGGGGAACCATCTTACACTGTCGGTGGGAATGCAAGTTGGTACAGCCACTTTGGAAAACAGTGTGGAGGTGCAAAAAATTAAAAATAGAGCTACCCTATGACCCAGCAATTGCACTACTGTGATATGACGAAAAGAAGGTCTATATGCACCCCAACATTCATAGCAGCAATGTCCACAATAGCCAAACTGTGGAAAGAGCCAAGATGCCCTTCAACAGATGAAGGATAAAGAAGATGTGGTCCATATATACAATGGAATATTACTCAGCCATCAGAAAGGATGAATACCCAACTTTTGCATCAACATGGATGGGACTGGAGGAGATGATGCTAAGCGAAGTAAGTCAAGCAGAGAAAGTCAATTATCATATGGTTTCACTTATTTGTGGAACATAAGGAATAGCATGGAGGACATTAGGAGAATGAAGGGAAAAATGAAGGGGGGGAATCAGAAGGGGAGATGAACCATGAGAGACTATGGACTCTGAGAAACAAACTGAGGGTTCTAGAGGGGAGGGGGGTGGAGGGATGGGTTAGCCCGGTGATGGGTATTAAGGAGGACATGTATTTGCATGGAGCACTGGGTGTTATATGCAAACAATGAATAGTGGATCACTACATCAAAAACTGATGATGTACTGTATGGTGACTAACATAATTAAAAAAAAAAAAATCTCCCAGCCCCAGCCACCACTACATGACTACAATTGCTTGGTGGAATCTAAGTGACAACTGCCTCACTGGGTGTAGTCAACCTCAGACTCAGGGGTAAAAATCAGTGACTGTTACTTTTTTCCAGTCACTCTTTTCCCATGATTTGTCATGCACCGGTAGATACCCAGATTGTAGTAATCCTGCAGGGCCCCAGTGGAACGAAGGAACCAATGGTATGAAGAGACCCAGGTCAGGCTGCCCCAAAATGTGCTACTATGGCATATTGCTTATTTTCTTTTTTAAAAAATTTTATTTATTTATTTGACAGAGAGAGAGAGAGAGCACAAGCAGGGGAGAGGGAGAGGGAGAAGCAGATTCCCCGCTGAGCAGGGAGCCCAGTGCGGGCCTCCATCCCAGGATCCTGGGATCATGATCTGAGCTGAAGGCAGATGCTTAACTGACTGAGCTACCCAGGTGCCCCAGCATATTGCTTATTTTCAATAAAAGTTCCTTAAGAGACATCTGTGCAAGAAGGACACTCAACTTCCTCAGTCCCCCTGAAACCAGGAAACACATCTCCTATGGGAAAGGTACCCTCCTTGTACCAGGAGGTAAAGAGACATCCTTATCACCAGAGATGGGACATTTAGAGCTGAGAACACTGTGTAAACAACCCTTGTTACTTTTTATAATGTATTGCTCCAGCCCAAATTCTGTTTAGGATTCCTTACTAATCGAAGCTCCCAAGGTGAAGTTTGCTTTGTCCTATCAGATTTACTGTGTCTTCGTCTAAGAAGTATAAAAAAACTCTCTGCCTTGGTCATTTCTTTAGGTCTCAATTTCATTATTGGGCCTCCATGCACACATACTAAAACTGCTTTTTTTCTTGTTCATCTGCCTCATGTCAATTTAAATCTTCGTCTAGCTGAAAGAACTTTGGACTGGGAAGAATTTCAGCCTCCCTTCATGAGCCAGAGAGGGTGGGGCTCTGGCTCACCCTCTCTATGTCAATCAGAATAACTCCCCTTCATATACTGGATATATCAAAATATATATTTTTTCTTTTTTAATTTTGAAGGAAAAAAAGACTTTTACTGGTTAAGGAGTTTGAAAACCATGGAACTAGATACTATCTCAATGGTCTTCTAGATCCACAGTTTCAAATAAGAAGTTCACATTAAATAATAACAGTGCTTGCCTATGTACTATAAGCCACACGCACTGTGCACAGTGCTTTATATACACTGAATCATTAAATGCTCATCATGCTCACCAGCCCAAGGTCAAGCAGCTGTGAAACAGTACAGCAGGCTGTGAATCCAGGCATTCTGATCTTGGGCTCACACTTGTAATGAGATCACAAGTGCTAAGCTGAACTGTACTGCTTAACAAGGAACAGTCCTCACGCTTCTTAAGCAAAGTTGTGAATGAGGGCGGCATCTACTTGTAAGTTGAGTATCAGCTACATGGCACAATTAGCTTCTAAAATATTGCCAACCCAAATCGCTGACCCCAACTGCACATCCTCTTGGGTAAGGGTTTTTCCACTCGGGAGAAGTAATTCATTAAGTCATTTACACATATTAATTTCTCCAGTGGACAAGTAATGTTCTACGAGGACTCAAAAATAAGAGAAGAGAGACAAAGTTTATTGGTGGAAATGCCATGAAAATATTTTTTCCAAGCAAGGTATAGAGCCCCAAAGGGCTGTTTCATGTGTAGTGGCAGAGACAATGAGTGGTAGAGGAATTCAGATGAAGAAGAGCGTGTGGAAATCTGACCCTAACAGAATTAGAAGAGGTCCTCAAATGAAGATCTATATTTCTTTATTGAATCTTTCCAAAGGATCAGCCTTACCAGAACAATAATCAGTAATAATATGATTTATTGTTAATACTATTTATCGAGTCCCCAGTATATACAATAATTTAAAAAAGTATTATATGTAGGGGCGCCTGGGTGGCTCAGTCGGTTAAGTGTCTGCCTTCAGCTCAGGTCATGATCCCAGGGTCCTGGGATCAAGCTCTGCATTGGGCTCCCTGCTCAGCAGAGAGCCTGCTTCTCCCTCTCCCTCTACTGCTTCCCCTGCTTATGCTCCCTCTATCAAATAAATAAAATCTTTAAAAAAAAATTATATGTAGTTATTTCAATCATCTTATCATTAGTATTTGCATTGTGCTTATAAGGAAACTGAGGCTCAGATGGGTTTAACACTTGCTCAGGCCATAGAGCTAACTAATAAATGGAGAAAACAGAATTTAAATCTGAGATTCAGTGACTAACTTTGATCTATGCTCTTTCCTCAGAGACATAAGAGATATCTTGGGGTGAGATTATCTCCCTCTAATTATACACAGAAGGCATACCTATATTTTATCTATATCTATATATCTATATAAGAGATAGAAGAGTCAGGTGTTCGATATACCTGACTCATATATACATTTATATAAGATATCTATATGTAAAGATATCTATATGTATCAAACACCTGACTCTTCTATCTCTTCTTTAAAATGACACAAGAAAAAATTACATGAGATAAATTACGTGGACACGCTCTGTAAACTGAAAGCACTACCATGTAATCTCCAAGGAAATGTGACTCTGAGACAAAAAAAAAAAAAAAGATAAATCTAGCCTAGCACTGAAACCTATATGTTGTTTGGGCAGTGGCTGGCATGGAGAGAAATCTAGGATCAAAACCAATTGGTAAGAAAGAGGGATTCATGAGGCACAAACAGATCCCAACAGGTGGGATTATGCTCCATGAGAGACCTATATGTGGTTGCCAACACTGTGAGAAACTCTGCCATATTTTCTATTTATAGCCTCATGTCATGGTGTGGCCATGATTTACTGTGTCTTGGACACCTCTAAGGCACTGCAGGGTTCATCTACTGAGGTGACATAAATTCCGCACATGACTGAAAGCAGCTCACACCACACAATAGAACTTATGGAAAAGTTCGAGGAGCAATACAGAAAACTTCATACACTCTTTCACAAATTTTAACATTTTGCTACATTCTTTATCTTATTCTCTCTCTTCCTTCCTCAGCATGTGTATGCGTGCACAGGCATCGAAGTGTGTGTGTGTGTGTGTGTTTCTATGCCTTTATACCTCAGTGTCTATTTCCTAAGCACAAGGACATTATCTTATATAACCACAGTTAAGTTATCAAATCTGGAAACTCAATGCCAATGTCTTTCATGGCTTTGTCATTTTTGAAGAATATGTCCAGTTTTTTCTTTCTTTTTTTAATAAATGTCCCTCATTTTCAGTGTTTTTGATGTCTCCTCATGATAAAATTCTGGTTAGGCATTTCTAACCAGAACACTATACAGATAATGACATGTCCTTTTTTCAATGTATTGTATCCAAAGATTCCTGGTGTCCATCTGCATTTATTGATGATATTGATGATCACTCTCAGTCAAGATACTGGGTTTCTCCTCTGGATACTGTTCTTTCTCTTGCCAAGAATAAGTGATCTGTTGGGAAATACTTTGGTAGTACTAACTTCTGAGTCCATGATTAAGGGTCAGACCCCTGGCTGCCTATAGGTTTCTGCCCCCAAACTTCCACATTCCCCTACTGATAAGATGGGTGCAAGATGACTGTCATAACAAACGTTTGGGCATTGCTTGATACAAGAAAGGGTAGCAATAAAAACACATTTTATACTTCCTCTCCAGATAAGCTGACATAGACCCATTTTTCCTTGCTTTTTCCCTCTAACCGTAACTATCAACTCTGGAAATGGCTTAAGAGACAATCAAAGGAGAGCTCTGAAAATGGTCAGAAGGTGATCTGCAACCCCCTATGCAACTGAAGGCAACTCAGACCTATTGTTGCCCTATACATGATCTAGCAATCAAAGTCCAAGTAGGTTTGTTTCTCCCAAGAAAACAGGAATGTTTCTCTTTTCTTTTTTTTTTAAAGATTTTATTTATTTATTTGACAGAGAGAGACACAGCGAGAGAGGGAACACAAGCAGGGCGAGTGGGAGAGGGAGAAGCAGGCTTCTTGCCGAGCAGGAGCCTGATGCAGGGCTCGATCCCAGGACCCTGGGATCATGACCTGAGCCGAAGGCAGACGCTTAACGACTGAGCCACCCTGGCACCCCAAAACAGGAGTGTTTCTGACACCACTGACAAGGGAGATCTATTGGGAGTCCCACCAGAAACAAGCAGTCAGGGGAAACACTCTCTTTCCTTCCTTGGCCTGAGATTCTCATTTTACCTGGAGATATACTGAGGTGGGCAGAGCAGGTCAAACCAACAAGGAGGATCCACCTGTAGCAAGGATGTGTACCAGGAAGCATGTTTGCCCTATGGGCCTGAGACTATTTCCCCCCATCTAGACACAGAGGTAGGTAAGGGAGGGACCCAGCTACAGCAAGCATCCTGATCCAAGGAACCTCTTTGTTCCTGCAGACTCATGACTTTCCTCCTTCCTCCCCTACACAGAAAAATCAAGAGGTGGGGGGAATAGTAGAAGCATCTCACCACAGCCCCGTTCCACCA
>NC_058403.1:165862298-165874166 GCF_002201575.2 Neomonachus schauinslandi
AGCATCTCACCACAGCCCCGTTCCACCAAAACACCCAGAGCCTGGCCTCTGGAAACCTGTGCTGCTCCCTCAGGCAGCACCATCAGGGACCAATGGGAGTTGAAGTAACACCTGATAAACCAAGCAGACCAAAATAACACTGCAAAGACAGTAAAAATTAAGCTGCCATTGGAATCACAGTTCACAGAAGTAGGCCAAGACCCACTTGCTAAACTTTAATGCAGTGACTGCCTGCCTGCCAAAATTAAAACTTCAACTAGGTCCCAGAGTCTACTAACAAATAATATATGCAGGATACAAGTCAAAATTACCCATCATACCAAGAACCAAGACAATCATAAGTCAAATGAGAAAAGACATCCAAATGATGCTAACACTGAGTCAATCAGATGTTGGAACTATCTGACAAAGATTTTAAAGATGTCATTATAAAAATGATTCAATGATTACTTACAGATTCTCCTGAAACAAATGAAATGAAAAAAGATTAACGCCTCATCAAGGAAAATAGTTAAGTTATTAAAAAATAAAAAGGAAATGATAGAACTTAAATTTACAATAACAAAAAAATACTCACTAGATGAGCTCAGGAAAAGAGAGGAGATGATAGAGGATACAATCAGTAACTTTGAGCATGTATTTATACAATCCACCCTATTTAAACAAAAGACAACAGACTGGAAAACAGCGAAGAGAGCCTCAGTCACCCGTGGGATAATAAAGGACACAACATCTCTATTTTCAGAGCCCCAGAGGAGGGGAGAAAGAGAGTGAGGTTAAAGAACATCAAAATAAATCATGGCTGAAAGCTTCCCAGTTTGGATGAAAGATACAAATTTACAGATTCTAGAAGTTGAACTGACCCCAAACAGGATAACCCAAAAGAAACACATGCCAAGACACATCATAATTAAACTTCTGAAAACAAAAGACAAAGAAAAAAAATCCCAAAATGAACATTATCTTTAGAAGAATACCAATTTGAATGGCAGGAGATTTCTTATGGAAATGATGAAGGCCAGAAGGGCATACTTTGCAAGTGCTAAAAGAAAAGAACTGTCAACTGTGAATTCTTTATCCAGTGAAATTACACTTATAAGGGGGTAACAGAAATTTCTCAGATGAAAAAAAAAAGTTCTTTGCTAGTAGAGCTACTCTAAAAGGAAGTTCTTCAAACAGAAATGACAAAAGAAGCAATCTCAGAGCATCAGGAATTAAGAACAGATGGAGTAGAAATGTGGATATATACAAAAATCAATAAGCTTCATAAATCATCAATGATGATTAAGACAAAAATTCCAACACTGCCTGTTACCCAAGATAATGATTTTTAAAACTGGGGAAAGGTAAAGAGACCTAAATGAAAGTGAGGATTCCAAAATTCACTCAGGTGGTAAATTCTTGATTCCAACAAATTGCTATGAGTCATATATGTATATTTTAACCACCTGAACAACCACTATGAAAAATATACAAAGAGATAGACTCAAAAACACTAAATAAACGAGTTGGAATCATCAGAAATGTTTAAGTAACCCAAAGAAAGACAAGAAAAACAGAATAGAATCAGAGAAGACATTAATAAAATGACAGACTGAAGTATTAATATATCAATAATTACCCTAAATGTAAATGGTATAAATATGCTAATGAAAAGACAGGGATTAGGGGATGCCTGGGTGGTTCCATCAGTTAAGTGCCTGCCTTTGCCTCAAGTCATGATCCTGGGGTCCTGGGATCAAGCCTTACATCAGGCTCCCTCTCCCTCTGCCCCTCCCCAACTCCCCGCTCAGGCTCACTCTCTTGTGCTCTCTCTCTCTCTCTCTCAATAAGAAAAGACAGGGTTTCACAGAATAGATTTAAAAAATGAAGAAAATACATGCTACTTAAAAGAAACTCATTTCAAATTTAGCTACATAGATAGGTTGAAAATAAAAGGGTAGAAAAAGATGTACCATGCAAATATTAATTCTTTTAAAAAAGCAGGAATTGCTACTTATTATCTCATAAAGTAGACTTCAGAGTAGAGACAATTACTAGAGATAATGAAAAATGTTATAATATGATAAAAGAATCAATTTACCAGGAAGACATAATGATCTGACATGTATAATCACCAAAAAACAAGCCTCAAAATGAATGAAACAAAAACTGATACAACTGAAATATATTATAGACAGATCCACAGTATAGCTGGTGGCTTCAACACTCCCTTCTCAGCAACTGGTTAAACAACTAGACAGAAAATCAGCAAGGATATTGAGATATGAACAACATAGTTAACCAGCAGGATCTAACTGACATAAATAGAACACTCGATCCAACAAGAGAAAAATATACATTTTCTTTCAAATGGCCCCAAACATTCACCAATATAGACCATATACTGGACTATATAAAACAAACTGCAACAAATTTAAAAAAATTAAAATCACTTAAGAGTGTTCTAGAATACCAACGGAATCAAATTAGAAATTAATAACAAAGAGACAACAGGAAAATCTCTTAATATGTAAAGGTTAAATAAGACACTTCTAAACAATTCATGCGCTAAAGAGGAAATCTCAAAGGAAATTGTAGATATCACAGGAGTGAGTGGACATAAGCATTTCATATCAAAATTTGTGGGACACAGCTAAAACACTTCCAAGAGGGAAATTGCTTACTAAATGTTTACTTTAGAATTGAGGAAAGTTCTAAAATTAGTAACCTAAATTTTTACCTCAAGAAACTGGAAAAAGGACAAAATAAATCCAAAGCAAGCAGAAAGAAGGAAATAATAAAAGGAGAAACCATTGAATTTGAAAATAGGGAATGGATAAGAGGAAACAAATCAATGAAAAAATCTATTAAAAAATCAATAAAATTTATAAACTTCTAGTAAAACTGATGAAAATTAAGACATAAGCCACCAACGTGGAATAAAATAAGATATATTACTAGAAATCCTACAGTCATGAAAATGGTATGACCAACAACTTTATATTCCTAAATTCAGGTACTTAAAAGAAATAAATCAATTCCTTGAAAACTAAAAACTTCTTAAACTCAATTAAGATGAAATAGAGGCACTTATCTCTCTAATTTTATGTTTCAAAAGTCTCATTAAAAATGCTTTTAAAAATATCAATACCTAGGGGCACCTGGTGGCTCAGTCATTTAAGCATCCGACCCTTGGTTTAGGCTCAGGTCATGATCTCATGGTAGTGAGATTGAGCCCCTGCCTCTGGTGACTCTCAGCTCAGCTCAGTGAGGAGTCTGCCTGAAGATTCTCTCCCTCTGCCCCTACCTGCGCCTGCACATGCTCATGTATGTACTCTCGTTTTCTAAAATAAATAAATCTTAAAAAAAAGATGAAATTGTCACAATCTAAATAGTACTGTAATAACCAAGTAAATCAAATCCATAATTTAAATCTCTTGAAAAAGTAATCTCTAGGTCCAGAGGGATTCACTGAACAATGCTAACAAACACATAAGAATTAACACCAATTTTATCCAATCTCTCCTAGAAAACAGAAGAAAAGGAAATACTTCTCAACTTGTCTTATGAAGCCCAAATTGCTTTGATACCAAAACCTGGATAAAACAGCACAGAAAAAAAACAATAATAAACAAAAAACAGACCAGTATCTCTCATTAACTCAGATGCAAATCCTTAACAAGTAATTAGAAATAAAATTTAACAGTGTATACAAAGAATTATACATCATAACTAAGTGGGATTTATTTTAAATAAGCAAGGCTGGTTCAACATTAGAAAATAAATCAGTGCAATCCACTGTATCAACAAGCTGAAGAAAAAGGATGATATGATCTTATGTCTATGTTCCCTACTGTCCCTCTCTTAGTGCCTGAGTTCTGGCCAGGTGGACCAGGGCTACTCAAGAGGTTCTCTGGAAAAGGGCACATTCCTTCCAACACTAGAGTCTTTATGAAAGGCTCCTTGTCATTTAGGCATTTGTTGAACACCTACCAGGTACTGAACTTTTTATCTGGTGTTCCCATATTTTATATTATTGAATCTTTATGGCCTTCACTTTTCAAATGAGGAAGCAAATTCCAAGAGGCAAAAAAGATTTGCCTAAGGTCATACAGCTATTAGATAGAGGAGCTGGTGTCTAAATCCAACACCCATGTTCATTATGCCCTCCACTGATGACAAGAAGGAGGCTATCACAAAATGGGCATTTTAAAAATTGGAAGGAAATGTAGAGTTTTAGAGGTCCAACCTCCTCACCTATCAATGAGAGGTGGAGGGACAGTCTTAGAGCTTCCTTCCTGGGAGCCCAGGGCAACACCATGAACATAAACACCACACACCATAAATAAATATTCAATGCAAATTACAAACTAACAGAACTCTAACTTTTCTACAGATTGCACATACTATCTCAATAATTTTAATATTTTATTGCACACAACTATAAAAGCAAAAGAAATCAAAACATATAAAATCATTTACCCAGAGTTCCAACACACTGACAAATCCCTAACAAACTACTTTTTTTTTAAATCATTTTTGCATATTTCTCTCCAGGCCCTGTTTACCTGCCAATGTTTTTTTATAAAATTTTTCACTCAGTCATTTGATACTTTTAATTAGGCACCTCATATCAGGTTAGAAATCTGCTGGACTTTGGTGATGTAATGAAAAGCAAAAATAGTCTCTCTAGCCTCATCCTGCTTAGATAGTGGTAAGTCCATTTTTATTATTTTATCTTAGTAATGTTCTTACATGTCCACATAATTTTATTTGGAGCTATAAAAACATTCCATTTAGGTAAAACATAATTTGTGTATTTTAAATGTAGAATTTTTTAACTGTTTCTCAATTTTTACTATTTTCGGTAATAATACAGTTTTTATTTGTCTTCCTTTTGCTTTACATTATTTCTTTTCCTTAGACTTCATAAAGAGAGTATGTATATCTTTCTGGTATTCAAACATATTTCCAAGTTTATTTCTGAAACAGCTGTCCACAGCTATCAGGAAGATACAATGAGTTTTACCATATATGTAGCAACTTTAGGTACTGAGATATTTTTTAAAATTATTTATTTATTTATTTATTTATTTATTTGAGAGAGAGAGATAGTAGCATGGTGGGGAGGGGCAGAGGGAGAGGAAGAGGAAGTCTTAAGCAGCCCCAATGTGGGGCTCGATCTCAAAACTCTGAGATCATGACCTGAGCCGAAACCAAGGTTCAGACGCTTAACCGATTGAGCCACTCAGGTGCCCCTAGGTGTTGAGATTTTTAAAATCATTTTTAATGAGACTTTTGAAACATACACAAAATTAGAGAGAGAGTCTAATGGGCCCCCATGTAGAAGACACACATTTTAACAATCATATACCACTTTTTGAAGTATTTCTTTTATTGGAATGGGACTGGGAGTTTTTTTTCACCCAACGCCCACTAAATAAATATGCTACAAGTGACATTTCAAGTTATAGTTTCAAAGTAAGATGAATCCAAACATTTCCTAAACAAGTCAGTTTCTACTTAGAGAATATCACATAGAGAAAATTTGAATTGCATGCCACATCTGGATGAACTGAAAATGTAGCTTTACATATTTATGCCAAGGGGAGGTTTAAAGAAGGAAAATCTGTTTTTTAAAAAATTTATTTATTTGAGAGTGAGAGAGAACTAGTGAGCATGAGTGGCGGAGGGGCAAAGACAGAGAGAGAATCTCAAGCAGACTACCTGCTGAGCATGGCACCTGGCATGGGGCTCGATTTCCTGACCCTGAAATAATGACATGAGCCAAAATCAAGAGTGGGCCACTCAACCAATTGAGCCACCCAGGTGACTAGAGGGAAAATCTTTTGACTTGAGTTTATCTAGCCCTTACTCTACTTGCTTCAAGTTTAAGTGCAAGGTAACTATGTGACCCCAAGGTAAAAATACTGGGAAAGAAAATGGGTCAGAAAAAGAAAAAAATAATGAATACAACAAATTTTCATTATATTTTATGTATAACGTCCTCATACTAATTTTCAGGTGGCTGTTTATATAAATTTGTTTTTATTGTTCATTTAGTATCTTTTTATGTTATAATTATTTATGAATCTTTGGTGGGATGGATTTCAGCATATTTTTCATATTATAGGGAATATAATATTATCATTATCTGTGCATACATATGTATATAATTTATAATATTTCATTATAGGGAATAATACATATTATTGTATATCTTACTACTAATAATTACATACACACACACACACACACACACACACACACAGGATTCTGGTGTTATAGTCCATTCTACCTAAAGAAAGTGGCTAAATCACAGGAACATTGCACAGTAGTTATTGGGGGAGGTCACTGAGAGAACATTGCTGCTGGTTGACCAGTGAGCTAGACCTCAACAATCAGAGGCTCTGTACCCCTCCCCTGTTCTTGGAATGTGCATTCCGCTTGCCTTCCTTGTTTCCAGAAGCTGCTGCAAGGACACAGCCTTGAGATAGTGTTGTGATGTTGAGAACGTCTGGACAGTATACATGATGGAACCCAGTTAAGGCCTCTATACAAGCTTTTAATATTTGGTGGGCAGGTGCAGAGATCTACTCTTCTTGCCGCTGCCTAAGACAAGGGTCATATGTAAGATCCCTTATTAAACCTGCCACCTACCTATCTGGAGTACCTTGCCTCTTTCTTCAGTCTCTCCCTGCTATCCATGTATGAGGGCCAGTTTCAGATTATACCTGGAGAAGTTCTCGAGGGGGGCTATGAACCAACAGCAGTCTACACCATCACCCAAAGAATCAACGTTTAGAGACAGATATCATGTTTGCCATGGCTTTATAATGCAGTATGGAGAGAGCTTGTGTTTTGAAAGCAATGTATTTGGGTTCAAATCCTGACTCTGCATTCTATTACGTTGTGTTAATTCAATATTTAATTTTATTTTTTTTTAAAGATTTTATTTATTTTTTTGAGAGAGAGAGAGTACAAATGCACAAGAAGAGGGAGTGGCAGGCCGAGGGAGAAGCAGGCTCCCTGCTGAGCCGGGAGCCCAACGTGGGATTTGATCCCAGGACTCTGGGATCATGAGTAAGCCAAAGGCAGACACTTAACTGACTGAGCCACCCAGGCACCCCAAGATTTAATTCTCTGAGCTACATTTGCAAAATGGAAATAGCACAGGGGGGCGGAGCAAGATGGCGGAGGAGTAGGAGACCTGGATTTCGTCTCCTCTCAGGAATTCAGCTGGATAGGGATCAAATCATTCTGAACACCTACAAACTCAACAGGAGATCGAAGAAAAGAAGAGCAACAACTCTCTCATCAGAAAAGCGACCACTTTCTGGAAGGTAGGACGTGCGGAGAAGTGAATTCGAGGCGATATTCGGGAGGATAGACGGTGGGGGAGGGGCCTCCGTCGGCCGCTTCTGGCAAGTGATAGAACCACGGAGCACAAAATCGGAACTTTTAAAAGTCTGCTCCGCTGAGGGACGTCACTGTGGAGGCTAAGCGGGGGGTGGAACCCTCCGGGACAGTATGGTCTCAGGACCCTCGGGGTCACAGAAAGACCGGGGGTGCCTGAGTGTGGCAGAGCTCCCAGGTATCGGAGCAGGGAAGCCGGCTGCAGAGGCGGAGCCCAGGCGCGGGCTCTCAGCTCGGGGTTGCCATAAACCGTGATCCGCGGCACAGTCGGGCCCCTGCTCCTCCAGCAGGGACCCAACAAGCAGCAGATCCAGGGAGACTCACCTTCCTCCCCTGGGAGGAGCCACACGGGACTGCACCGCAGGGATCTGCTGGGTTTGGAGACTCCACCCGGGGTCAGGTGCCAGAGATAGAAATGCGCGGTCACAGGCCGGGTGAGCACAGAGTGCAGCTGGAGACTGGGGAGACGGGAGTGACTGACAGCTTTTCTCAGGGGCTCACTGAGGAGCGAGCCCCTGAGTTCTCGGCTCCTCCGGGGCGGAGATTGGGAGGCCACCATTTTCACTCTCCGCCTCCAAAGCTGTACGGAAAGCTCGCAGGGAACAAAAGCCCCGGAGAGCAAACCCGAGCAGATGACTTAGCCCGGACGGGCAAGGGCGGGGCAATTCCTCCTCCGGCAGAGACATTTGGAAACCACGGCAACAGGCCCCTCCCCAGAAGATCAGCGAGAACAGCCAGCCAAGACCAAGTTTACCCATCAATGAGAACGGCAGAACTCCAGCTCTAGGGGACTACTGCACATAGAATTCATGGCTTTTTTACCATGATTCTTTAGTCTTTCAAAGTTAATTTTTTTAACTGTCTTTTTTTCTTTTTGAATTTTTCTTTTTCCCTTTTTCAACCAACATCTTCTCAATCCATTTTTTTAAAAAAAAACATTTTTATTTTTCATTTTTAGAGTCATATTCTATCCCTTCATAGTAGTTACCCGTATTTTTGGCTTATATATATAAGTTGTTCTCTCTTTAAAATTTTGAGATAGTTTCTTCTAACATATTAAAATATACCCTAAATCTCTAGTATATGGTGTTTTCTATTCCCCTGCCTGATCACATTCTCTCCTTTTTTCTTTTTTTTTTTTAAATCCTCTTCTTTCTTTTTTCAAACAACTTCTTATCAATTCCTTTTATACAATTTTTTATAATTTCCATCTTTACAATCATATTCCATCCCTTCATCATATCAACCCTTATTTTTGTACATATATAAGTTTTTCTTTCTTTAAAATTTTGGGAGGCACTTTCTTCTAAAAGACCAAAATACACCCCAAATCTAGTGTGTGGCACTGATCTATATACCAGCCTGATCATATTTGATCACATTCTGGTTTTTTGTTGTTGTTGTTGTTTTGTTTTGTTTGTTTTGGTTTTTATCTTTATCTTTTTCTTTCTTTTCCTTTTTTCTCTCTTTCCCTTTCTTTTCCCAATGCTTCAGGTCTTTTCTGATTTGTTTAGAGTATATTTCCTGGGGACGTTGTTACTCTGCTAGCATTTTGTTCTCTCATTAATCTATTCTCCTCTGCACAAAATGACAAGATGGAAAAAATCACCTCAACAAAAAGAACAAGAGGTAGTACCGACTGCCAGGGACCTACTCAATACGGACATTAGTACGATGTCAGATCTAGAGTTCAGAATCATCACTTTAAAGATACTAGCTGGGCTTGAAAAAAATATGGAAGTTATTAGAGAAACCCTTTCTGGAGAAGTAAAAGAACTAAAATCCAACCAAGTAGAAATCAAAAAGGCTATTAATGAGGTGCAAACAAAAATGGGGGCGCTAACTGCTAGAATAAATGAGGCAGAAGAGAGAATCAGTAATATAGAAGATGAAATGATGGAAAATAAAGAAGCTGAGAAAAAGAGAGATAAACAACTACTGGATCACGAGGGCAGAATTCGAGAGATAAGCGATACCATAAGACGAAACAACATTAGAATAATTGGGATCCCAGAAGAAGAAGAAAGAGAGAGAGGGGCAGAAGGTATATTGGAGCAAATTATAGCAGAGAACTTCCCTAATTTGGGGAAGGAAACAGGCATCAAAATCCAGGAAGCACAGAGAACCCCTCTCAAAATCAATAAAAATAGGTCAACACCCTGACATCTAATAGTAAAACTTACGAGTCTCAGAGACAAAGAGAAAATCCTGAAAGCAGCTTGGGAGAAGAGATATGTAACCTACAATGGCAGAAACATTAGATTGGCAACAGACCTATCCACAGAGACCTGGCAGGCCAGAAAGGACTGGCAGGATATATTCAGAGCATTAAATGAGAAAAATATGCAGCCAAGAATATTCTATCCAGCTAGGCTGTCCTTGAAAATTGAAGGAGAGATAAAAAGCTTCCAGGACAAACAAAAACTAAAGGAATTTGCAAACACAAAGCCAGCCCGACAGGAAATCTTGAAAGGGGTCCTCTAAGCAAAGAGAGAGCCTAAAAGCAACATAGACCAGAAAGGAACACAGACAATATAAGGTAACAGTCACCTTACAGGCAATACAATGGCACTAAATTCCTATCTTTCAATAGTTACCCTGAATGTAAATGGGCTGAATGCCCCAATCAAAAGACACAGGCTATCAGTTTGGATTAAAAAACAAGACCCATCGATATGCTGTCTGCAAAAGACTCATTTTAGACCCAAAGACAGCCCCAGATTGAAAGTGAGGGGGTGGAAAACCATTTACCATGCTAATGGACACCAAAAGAAAGCTGGGGTGGCAATCCTTATAGCAGACAAATTAGATTTTAAACCAAAGACTGTAATAAGAGATGAGGTAGGACATTATATCCTACTTAAAGGATCTATCGAACAAGAAGATCTAACAATTGTAAATATCTAGGCCCCTAACATGGGAGCAGCCAATTATATAAGCCAATTAATAACAAAAGCAAAGAAACACATCGACAACAATACAATAATAGTGGGGGACTTTAACACCCCCCTCACTGAAACGGACAGATCGTCTAAGCAAAAGATCAACAAGGAAATAAAGACTTTAAATGACACAGTGGACCAAATGGGCTTCACAGACATATTCAGAACATTCCACCCCAAAGCAACAGAATACACATTCTTCTCTAGTGCCCATGGTACATTCTCCAGAATAGATCACATCCTAGGTCATAATCAGGTCTCAACCCGTACCAAAAGATTGGGATCATTCCCTGCCTATTTTCAGACCACAGTGCTTTGAAACTAGAACTCAATCACAAGAGGAAAGTTGGAAAGAACTCAAATACATGGAGGATAAAGAGCATCCTACTGAAGAACGAATGGGTCAACCAGGAAATTAAAGACGAATGAAAAAAATTCATGGAAACCAATGAAAATGAAAACACAACTGTTCAAAATCTTTGGGATGCAGCAAAGGCAGTCCTAAGAGGAAAGTATATAGCAATACAAGCCTTTCTCAAGAAACAAGAAAGGTCTCAAGTACATAACCTAACCCTACACCTAAAGGAGCTGGAGAAAGAACAGCAAATAAAGCCTAAACCCAGCAGGAGAAGAGAAATAATGAAGATCAGAGCAGAAATCCATGAAATAGAAACTAAAAGAACAGTAGAACAGATCAACGAAACTAGGAGCTGGTTCTTTGGAAGAATTAAGAAGATTGATAAACCCCTGGCCAGACTTATCAAAAAGAGAAGAGAAATGACCCAAATCAACAAAATCATGAATGAAAGAGGAGAGATCACAACCAACACCAAAGAAATACAAACAATTATAAGAACATATTATGAGCAACTCTATGCCAGCAAATTAGATAACCTGGAAGAAATGCATGCATTCCTAGAGATGTATCAACTACCAAAACTGAACCAGGAAAAAATAGAAAACCTGAACAGACCTATAACCACTAAGGAAATTGAAGCAGTCATCAAATATCTCCCAAAAACAAAAGCCCAGGGCCAGATGGCTTCCCAGGGGAATTCTACCAAACATTTCAAGAAGAATTAATACCTATTCTTCTGAAACTGTTCCAAAAAATAGAAATGGAAGGAAAACTTCCAAACTCATTTAATGAGGCCACCATTACCTTGATCCCAAAACCAGACAAAGATCCCATCAAAAAGGAGAATTACAGTCTAATATCCCTGATGAACATGGATGCAAAAATTCTCACCAAAATACTAGCCAATAGGATCCAACAGTACATTAAAAGGATTATTCACCACGACGAAGTGGGATTGATCCCTGGGCTGCAAGGTTGGTTCAACATCCGCAAATCAATCAATGTGATACAATACATTAACAAAAGAAAGAACAAGAATCATATGATCCTCTCAATAGATGCAGAAAAAGCATTTGACAAAGTACAGCATCCTTTCTTGATCAAAACTCTTCAGAGTATAGGCATAGAGGGTACATACCTCAATATCATAAAAGCCATCTATGAAAAACC
>NC_058403.1:165884166-166061879 GCF_002201575.2 Neomonachus schauinslandi
ATGGGCAGAAGACATGAACAGACATTTTTCCAAAGAAGACATCCAAATGGCCAACAGACACATGAAAAAGTGCTCAATATCGCTCGGCATCAGGGAAATCCAAATCAAAACCTCAATGAGATACCACCTCACACCAGTCAGAATGGCTAAAATTAACAAGTCAGGAAATGACACATGTTGGCGGGGATGCGGAGAAAGGGGAACCCTCCTACACTGTTGGTGGGAATGCAAGCTGGTGCAGCCACTCTGGAAAACTGTATGGAGGTTCCTCAAAAAGTTGAAAATAGAGCTACCATATGATCTAGCAATTGCACTACTGGGTATTTACCCCAAAGATACAAAAGTAGGGATCCGAAGGGGTACGTGCACCCCGATGTTTATAGCAGCAATGTCCACAATAGCCAAACTGTGGAAAGATCCAAGATGTCCATCAACAGATGAATGGATAAAGAAGAGGTGGTATATATATACAATGGAATATTATGCAGCCATCAAAAGGAATGAGATCTTGCCATTTGCAATGACGTGGATGGAACTGGAGGGTATTGAGTGAAATAAGTCAAACAGAGGAAGACATGTATCATATGATCTCACTGATATGAGGAATTCTTAATCTCAGGAAACAAACTGAGGGTTGCTGGAGTGGGGGGTGGGGTGGGAAGGATGGGGTGACTGGGTGATGGACACTGGGGAGGGTATGTGCTCTGGTAAGCTCTGTGAATTGTGCAAGACTGTTGAATCTCAGATCTGTACCTCTGAAACAAATAATGCAATATATGTTAAGAAAAAAAAAAAGAAGAAGAAGAAGAAGGTAGCAGGAGGGGAAGAATGAAGCGGGGGAAATCGGAGGGGTAGACGAAGCATGAGAGACGATGGACTCTGAAAAACAAACAGGGTTCTAGAGGGGAGGGGGGTGGGAGGATGGGTTAGCCTGGTGGTGGGTATTGAGGAGGGCACATTCTGCATGGAGCACTGGGTGTTATGCACAAACAATGAATCATGGAACACTTCATCTAAAACTAATGATGTAATGTATGGGGATTAACATAAGAATAAAAAAAATTACCAGCAAAAAAAACAAATATGAAATGAGGAACAAAAAAAAATAAATAAAAAATAAAGATATTCAACAGATGGTGGTCATGGTGAAGGAGGAAGAAAAGAAAGAATTTATGAGTTTACAACCAAAATCTTTCAAAAAAAAAAAAAGAAAAATAAGATTATTTTTCTTTGGGTGTGTTCATGTGTCTGTGTGTGTTGTCATAGGAAATGTGTTTCTTACATAGACCACAGTCAAGTAAGTTTAAAAAAAAATATCTGTGGAGACAATTTAATACTGTGAGGATGGTGTTAGTACCCATTTCATAGGGTTGTTCTTAAATGAGTTTAAGCAAAGTACTTGAGGCAACATCTGCACAAAGGAAACAACTGGTAAGAGTTAGCAATTACAACTAGTTGCTGCGGTTACAACTGGTATTAATGACTTTGTCACTCTGTCTCCATCCATGTGAACTCTGTGATTTGATATATACTCAACCTCTGTCTGTCTACTATGCCATGCCTTCTGCTAGAAGAGCAAAGAAAGACCTTCCTGTATCACTGGTTTCCAAAACATGGAACAAAAGCCAACAGTGGAGAGAAGAGTCTAAAATAAGACAACCAGCTTTCAATTTTGCCAAGGACACAAGAACAACAACAACAAAATCTTCCTACATCTTATCATTATCGTCACCACCACCATCATCACCTCTTACAAACCAAGAACATTTAAATACTTATAAATAAAACAGAAAAATAATCACAGAATAAAGTTAATCACATAAATGTAAATTTATGAAAAATCTTATGGTATTTTACTTGCACCTTCTTAGAGCAAAGTGAAACATATTCCTAGATCAGAGTCCATTCAAGAGGCAGCATTCAAGATCCACATTTTTCCTAATCCCTGGACTCTTAAACTTTAAAGCTATATCCTCAACTTCTGTGAGATTTGGTTCTTATTTCTAGAGGATATGATCACATATATCTGTTTCTATATGTATGCACCTACTTGTGCATTCACTTATATCTTAACGTGTTAAAGGTGCCTCAAGTTCCAGTTTCTACTATTATCTAATCATGGATTGCTGGAGAAAAACAAATATTTATGTTCTTCCAGCTTTCACTTTCATTCTTATATGCGGGCAGAGTTTGTAAAAAGCATGGATTAATAATCTGTGGTTACCTTCCTATACAGAGGCGCCACCAATTTTCTTGGAGTTGTGACAAGAGACAAAGAATAGGAAATGACTACTTAAAGATATATATTTTAGGGGTGTCTGGGTGGCTCAGTCGTTAAGCGTCTGCCTTCAGCTCAGGTCATGATCCCAGGGTCCTGGGATCGAGCCCCGCATCGGGCTCCCTGCTCCGCGGGAAGCCTGCTTCTCCCTCTCCCACTCTCCCTGCTTGTGTTCCCTCTCTCGCTGTGTCTCTCTCTGTCAAATAAATAAATAAAATCTTCAAAAAAAATAAATAAAGATATATATTTTATAATCTTTTAAAAAGCAAAAATTAAGACAGCAAAGAGACTTTCTGGGAAGACAAGGACTATGGTCACACTTGTTAAAGAACCAGCAACTCCTAAACTTCCTTTAATACTTTCTGATACTTTGGGATGATTGAACATTTATCTTAGAGTTCCAATTTAAAATCTCTTGCGTTTACATTTCTTGAAAATTTTTTTCAACCATTCAAACAGACATGTGACACTATTATGAACAGATCTATCTCCCAGAAACTTGAGGAATGATCATCTTAGAACTGAGGTAATATACTGTACACTTTCTCGACTAGATGTGTCTAAATGATGTGTCCAGGGCAATTTCAGTAGGTGAGCTGAGAAACTCAAGAAGGAACATTTCACTGATAAGTTTTAACTCTCCAGAGAACATGCACATTTGAGAAAAAAAAGAGAAATAAAGAAAAAGTTGAACCCAAGGGAAAGGAGGTGTATTAGTTATCTACTGCTGTGTAACAAATTACCCTAACACTGACTTGAAACAACTTTTATTTTCTCGTATATTCTGTGGGTTAGAAATCTAGACACAGCTTAATTGGGTCCTGTGGCTCACAGTCTCTCATATTGCTACAGCCAAGGTGCCAAATGGGATGGAATCTAATTTCAAAGATCGAAAGAGGGACTGTTCCCCTCACCACCTTTGCTTATTTTATCTATTACAAGTTGAGTCTCAAGCTTTGGCTGACACATACAGAGAAGAGGGTCACAAAAGCATGAAACAAAGAGGTGAGGAGCACTTGGGGCCATTTTAGAGATCCCATCCCAAGAGGTTAGAAGGCTCTATTTAATCATAAATTTCCCAACATTAAAAATCAGAAAAGTAGGGTGTCTGAGTGGCTCAGTCAGTTGAGCATTTGAGTCTTGGTTGTGGCTCAGGTCATGATCTCATGGGTCAAGGGATCCAGCCCCACATTAGGCTCTGCACTCAATGGGAAGTCTGCTTGTGATTCTATCCCTCTACCCCTTCCCCTATCCTCTCCCTCTCAAAATAAATAAATACATCTTTCAAAAATAAGAAACCAGAAAAGTAGAATTATAAGGAAATCATACAAACACACTAATACTGGGAATACTTTCTGTTTTGTTCCAAGTGCATTCCAGTTCTAACAACAGTGCCTGGCACACAATTTAATGAAGGAAGGTGTGGAGGATGTACAAGTCATGGCCCTGTCTGGGCCTCCAATTTATACATCCTCACAATCAGAGGTTTGGAGTGTGTAATCTCCACTCTATGATCCTTCCAGGTCTGGACACTGGAGGAGACATATTTTCACACATCATGGGGACTGCCACTTACAGTGCATTGATATTATCCAGTATAAAGCAATCCTCACAGTACGGACAAATGGATATAATAGAACCTTGGATTGAGGAAAATAATAATGTTCACTGGTGCCAGTGAACATTAAGAAAACGGCAGAGCTATCACTTCTCTTGTTCCTTCTTCAGTGCCATTAAAGGGTGTAAAATGTTCTGATCCAATTAAGTCTGACAAAGTCCACACATACACACACACACACACACACACAATGAACTGTATCAGAAAGACAACTGGAAATAAAAACTGCTCCACTCTTGGGGCGCCTGGGTGGCTCAGTCGTTAAGCGTCTGCCTTCGGCTCAGGTCATGATCCCGGGGTCCTGGGATCGAGTCCCACATCGGGCTCCCTGCTCCGTGGGAAGCCTGCTTCTCCCTCTCCCACTCCCCCTGCTTGTGTTCCTGCTCTTGCTATCTCTCTCTCTGTCAAATAAATAAATAAAATCTTTAAAAAAAAAATTGCTCCACTCTTGTTAATAATATACCTTACTGTAAGTCTTCATTTTATATTTACATTTTGTTCCCTTATGAGGTGCTTTCTCAGTTGTGATAACTATTCAAAACAATTCAGGAAATAACTGATTTTAGAGCCAGATCTTTGAATCTTAGTATCAGCATTTGTTAAGCCACATTTTTTAAAAAAATAATAAAGTATGTTGAATTATATTACTCTCACTAAAATATTAATGGTGTTTTTAATAGTAACACTTAGTGAGAGCCATTTTTTTTTAAGAGTATAGAAGTCTTTTTTTTTTTTAAAGATTTTATTTATTTATTTGAGAGAGAGAATGAGAGAGAGAGAGCATGAGAGGGGGGAGGGTCAGAGGGAGAAGCAGACTCCCTGCTGAGCAGGGAGCCCAATGCAGGACTCGATCCTGGGACTCCAGGATCATGACCTGAGCCAAAGGCAGTCGCTTAACCAACTGAGCCACCCAGGCACCCTAGTGAGAGCAATTTTTTACTTTTAATGTAATAAATTATTTAAAAGGTTTCTTTCCTCTTTACCACAGTTTTTCCCTTTAGCAGATTTTAATGTCTATTTTGTTTTATAATATTCTTAAATAGTATAGCAGTCCATATATAGTCCAACACATATATTTTATATATCCATAAATACATACACTTATTGATATAAGCATATATTTATATTTATTTATCTACAGAAAGAGAAATTGGGAATGCTGAAAGTTATTTTTATTCTTTGGAATTTTCATTTTAAATGGAATGATCCCTCTCACCCAGAAGAATAAACCAATCAGCCTAACTAGCTTCTCTACTGCTCCTGTCCCCTACAACTCATTCTCACTCCTAAAACCACAGATGTAACTCAGATCATATCATTTCCCTAATTAAAATCCTCAAATGACTTCTCCTGGTACTCTGAAGAAAACCCAAGCTCTTCCCAAGATTCAAGATCCACTGGCCCTTGCCTATCACTGACCTCATTACCTGTCCCCCTAACTCTTACTTAACTTCTACCATCCCAGTGGCTCCTTCAGTTTCCAGGACACACTAGTGTCCTCTCTCCTCGAGGGCTCTGTTCCTTGGCTGCTTTCTGTTCCATCTATCAAAACCATTTTGTCCCCAGATTAATCCCTGGCTGTTTATCACTCCCATGTCAACTTGACTGTCACCTCCACAAAGGGCCTTTGCCTTCCAGTTTAAAGTACGCCTGTGTATCACATCACCTTATCTTATTCTCACAGAGCACCTACGGCTATCTCTTTATTTACTGGTTTATTGCCATCTTCTGTCCTTGAATGTCATGCTGCATATGAGCATAAACCTACTCCCTCTTGCCCAAGGCTGAATCCTCAAGATTTGGGAAAGCATTTGGCACACAATAGGTACTCAGTGCCTATCTTCTGGATGAACCAATGAATATGCCAGGAAGACAGTGACGTTACTCATGTTCTTCTTGCTCATTTCCTTTTTTGGAAAGGGGCAATTCAAGAATTACATACTTAAGTTTGTTAGGAACATCATAGATGTTAAGAGTAAATTTTCAGTGATAAGGATGACACAGGAGGCATAAAATAAATGTTTCTTCTTCCCCTTCTCTCCCCCAAGGACCGTATAATTCTCTTAATGTCACTTACTTAAAAAATCATCACATGACACTACAGAGCACATGAATCAGAGGAACCACATCCTCAACCCTTTTTAGAACACTTCTGAGATCTCTCTGTTTAACCTCTCATTAGTATGGTCTGCTCATTCCATCACTTTCCCTCCTTAAACTTCTACAAAAACCTCTATGATCTATTTTCTTCCAGGAAAGAATCCAGCTACCCTAACTTGGCAGAAAGAGTCTTTTACAACTGGACCTCAAAGTTGGCTTATAGATAGCATCACCTTTATATTACTCCAGCCTCTCATTTCATGACTGTCCAAGGACACGTTGTTCCATCCTGGCTACGTCTTCCTTCAGGACCTTACAGACTGACTCGTTATTGACCTTCCCCAGTTCTCCCAGGCAGAGTTGAATTGCTGGCACATTAATAGGAACTAGGTACATATGTATCCATTTCTTTTCCCATCTGCAGTTAAATGATGTGGCTACTTTTCTTCAGGACATGTGAGTTTACTTGGAATCCACCAAGTGACAGATTCTTTGTCTAGAGCACTGGCTATGGGATTGAGACATATTTAATCAAAATCACTGGGTTTATAGGACCCAACTTGCCTGCCATGGTGTGAAATACTAATTTCTAATTAGCAAAATGCTTTGACCTCTGAAGTGCATTCACACCTTCAATGCTTTCTGTATCTCACAGCAGGGCCTTTGCATGGTTGCAGCCAGATGCTCAGCCCAGCTACACTGAGAATACTTCCTCCATATTCTTGAAGAACCTCGGGGAGGCACTGTGCAGATTCAATATCCACATGAATAGACATGAGTCCTTTTGCCTCCCTGAGATAGGTTCTACCAAGTCATTATAACATGCATTGAGGGCTCAGTCACACATAGTGATAATAATTATCATTTTCCTTGAAACAACCCAGCTAGCTGGCTATTATTCCCCTTTTCTCAACTGTGGAAATTGAGGATGTGTAAGTTGCTCAAATCCTTATTACTTGACAAATCTGAGATTCAACTCCATGTTTATCTTACTAGCTGCCTACTATTTGCATCAAATTAAAGAATGCATTCCAACTTGCTTTGAAAAGCCTGAAGACCAATGCATCCTGTAGCCTGATGCCCTCACGCATGCCCACTATTCACACACTTTTGCACGGCTACTATCTAGGTAACCATCCTGGGCTGTAACATAATCCCATTTTTAAATGTCTCCTTTTTTAATGCACCTTGTAATTGCATGGGTAAGCACTTAATTGATCATTTTTATTAGATTTTATACAGCTCAATCTTGGATCCCTTGGTGAATATGGATAACAGGCCAGTCTTTCCAAAATGTGTTCCATTCCCCAAGTACACCAGAATTACCTCAAATATTGAACAATGTTGTTTTGGTGGAATCAGAATTTCAGAGGTGATGGTGGCCTGTGGTAATCTCCATTTCAACATTCACGCCAGTAATGGGAATGTACGGCAAAGTTTGAAATTCACAGCTCTAAACTATACATTTCACATCCCCTGTCCCCCACTAGCCGTAAGTCTGCAATACTCACAATGAATTACTGTTCCCAAAGTGCAAGCAAAGAAAGAAAAAAATAACATCTATGGACCATCATTTTGCTAGTTTGCTTTTTAGTTAACCTTGCAACACACTGGTGAAGTGGATATTATGGGGCCTATTTCATACTTTGAAGTTCAATCGCTGAGTGTTTAAGTCATTGTTAACACAGCTCCAAACCCAATGCCCAATTTGGTTCCAATTGCTTTGACGTATGTTTATATATAACCCACTTTCCCTGCTGTAAGTGAAGAAGTTGGTCCCTCCCCCCTTGTGATTTTTTTTTTTCTTATTGTGTTGCTCTAAATCTGCATTTTTCACCAGCTGGAACCTGGAAAACACATTGCAGGGGAGGAAGAAGAACCTGTCTCTGCTACCTTAAGGGGCCTGGCTGAGTTTTGCATGCTTAGTTTTCATTTTTGCCACTTAGGTAGGGAATTCTGGGCATCTGTACTATCTGGTTAGATTCAGTGATGGATGAGACTGTCTCCCCTACTTCCTCTTCAACTCCCAACAGCTCTGAGAACAAAGCTCTGCACATGAGAAACCTTCCATAAATGCTCTTGACTAATGATGGCCTCTGTGTCTGACAAGCATAGCATCCACGGTGTGCAGCAAATGAATGGGCCTCATCTAAATTAAGCAAAGTGTCAAGTCCTTTATCCCAAAGGTCTGTTTCTGGGGTCACATAAATTGCCTGAGTGACAAAGTAAAGATAAGGGCTAGAGTTAGTTAACGTGAATGTGAATCTAAAGATGTTTGCAGCCATTTTCTGTTCCCTTTTACTCATAGAGAGGAATAATACATAGAAGTTACACGTGGGGACTGTGAAGCCAGAGTGCCTGGGTTTATCACTCCCACTTAGTACCTATGGAACCCTGACAAATGTTGGGGACCTTGGGTTCCTCATCTGCAAAGTGGGAGTAAAAATACCCTCATTAGTTAACTGTTGAGAGTTAAAAGAGTTAGCATGTATATAGTGACTGGCAGATAGTCACTGTAGGTGATCAAAAATGTTATCTAATATAATTATTAATTGAAACTCTATTGTGAAGGCCCAATGGGGTAGACATGGAGCTAGCTCCTCTGCATACCTTATCAGAGAAACTCTGTGAAGGAGGTATTTGTAGTGGGTGTTGTCCGAGCTCTACTCCTACCAGCTTAGCCCACTTCAGAGGCCCCCTTGTGGATAGTTTCAGTACGTGCCTATTACTTCGCAACATGACAACCTGACATTCTTTGTTGCCCTTTCCAAGGTTGTTTTCTGGCCATTTTTAGGTGGAAGCTCTGGGGAGATAATGCCCAAGGAACAGCCCTCAATCTATGAGGCATGCAGGTCCTTGCCATGATTCTGAGGCTATTCTGAAAACTCAGAGTCTCCAGTGAGACTTAGCTGCAGATGCCCTCAATGATAACTTGCCTGTCAACACATTCTATACTGGCCCCTTCTTGCCTCACTCCCCTACCCCCTTACATGTTTGCTGGGATCATCTCCCAAATGCCTGCATCTAAATCCTTGTCTCATAAGCTGCCTTTGGAGAAATGTAGTAGACTAGGACAATACAAATGTCCTCACTTTACACATGGGTACACTGAGGCTAGAGAAGTTCACTGCCCTCCAGAGGCCATATTCTTTTCTCTTCTATGCTATAACTGTCTTCTAGTCCTTAGCATAGGACTTTAAGTATTCTAAAATCATGGTTAACAGTGCTCTGGGGACATGGAATCCATTGGAAATTAGGGAAGGTTCTGCAGAGAAAGTAACATTTGAACTACCTGCAAAGATGAGTAGTCAATTGCATGCCTGGGGGAGGTGGACAAAGTTGGACTAATAAGCAATCATATACACAGGAATAAACTTGTGAGTTGTTAAAATACTAAAATTCCTTCATATTATCTTGGTGAGTAGGACTGACCCCTCCCTCTGGTGTTCCCTACTGCTCTACATCCCTAGCCTTTCCCTGTGAGACCCTGGGACTGCCCATGAACTTATGGAGAAACTTATGGAGTAGCACAGTAGGAGGTTTCCAGGACTCTAGTCCAGCAAGGGCTGGTGACTGTACTAAGTTGGTCCCAGATCTTACCGGTTATTAAATATTTGTAATAAACCCTCTTGGCAGAAGGAAGAACACTAGCAAAGATATTTACTTTTCAAATCCAAAGTTCTTTCTCCCCCCCTACCTTTTCAAGTGCCCCATTCATCTTACAGCCAAAATAAACGTCTACTTGATACGTCGTTGACCAACATAAATTTTTAATGCCATGAGCAATTACCCAGTGAGTACATTCCCCAAAGCACACAACCTGAAGAAACAGAGCCCAGGGCTTAGCTGTGAAGGCTTCCACCTATGATGGAAGAAACATATGGTCTTTCAACAGGCCAGTAATTCTCCAGATTTCCCTCCAGTTGGCTTGGGAAAGACCAAGCCTGCATATTCATGGTTACTTAAGGATGTTGTCAATGTGAGGTTCGGTGAGTTGAGGAAAGGAAAATGACTGCAAGGGGAGAACAAGCACAACAGACAAAGGACTACCAAGTCCATGTTTCAAGTTGGAAAGCTGTATTTTTCACATTAATGAAGTCATCTCTTTTGGCACCTTGAACTCTATCTTCCAAGGGGAAGGAACAAGGGGTCATGATTAAAGATAAACACTTTGCAACTTAACAAATGGACATCAGATACCCTTTGGTACCACGCTCTAGATTAGACATTGATATGTACTAAGGTTCTGAATATATTTGTATGTAATTTTACTTTTTAATTGGAGGATACAGAGTTTGCAGGAGAGGGAGGAAAATTAGCAATCCCATGAGAAATGGCTGGGAGAAGAGATGCAAAAACATTCAAATTAGATTTCAAAAGGCTTATTTTAAAAAAAGGAATATATGATGATTTTCCTTTGTCGTGATCACAGCAAAGAGGAAGAAAACAAAAGTAATGAAGATCCACATTTCAGAATGAAACAACCAAAATGAGAGGCAAGCTAATAATAGCCCCAAAGCCATGTCCTCAGAGGGTTCATTCTTAAAGAAGTTACCTAACATAGCTGAATCTGTTATCTCTGGCCACATGCCCATGGATGCCTTTTTGAAAATAACCATCTTGGATAGTAATTGGTCTCTGTCTATTCATTCTGAAAACCAGCTGGAATTAGGGAGTTAAAAAGGTAAGATGTCTGAAGTATACCCCAGAGTTGGGAAGGGTGGGAGAGGAGTGGTTAGTGCTTCCTTAGTCTCTGTCTACAGAAGACTTCCTGTGCCCTCTTCGCCCTTCTCTCGGGGGGAGGGTGAACTTCGAGGGACTGGGTGATGTACTGCTCTGGGCAGCTTGGCATCTTGCTCTGTCGAGTGCATTTGAGTGCATTTTATGATCTTTGGCCAGAGATGTTTCTGCCAGCTTTAATAATGACCCTGACCCTTCCCTCTACACTGCAATTGCAAGCTCTCCAACAAAAAGGAAGTTGGTGGCAGGAAAGAGATCCAAGCTTTCGATATTTTACTGCTAATAATTTCATTCTTAAGTAGCAACTTGGTGCCTAACACTGTGCTGGGCCCTGGGAGGTCGAGTGCCACTGAGGACTTCATGGATTTGTTTAGAGAAAGGAAAGTGCCATGGGGAGAGGGATGGTCCCAGCTGGGGGTGGGGGAAGGAAGAGGAAATGCTTGATGTAGGGTCTTCCCAAGGAAGCTGGAGTACATTCAGGGGCCAGTGTTTCAGTTCTGTGGTGGACTATGGTATTTCAAGTGACTTGGTAAGACATGGAAATGTCAGAGAGAATGTGACAGATCGAGGACACTTCACGGAGGTCTGGGTGACAGGAGTACAGCGGGGTGGGGTGGAACCCAGGCTACCTGGGGAGAAGGAAGAAGCTGAGAGGATGGTCTGCCCTGATCCTGGAGGAAGGAGAGGACAGTGCACAGGTCTGGTACAGAGGAATGACAAGGTCAAATTGGGTTTTAAGAAAAGCTGCAATGACAATAGTAGTCCTGGCAAATAGTACCAGCCACCATCGTAAGTGATCCTCACAACAATCCTCAGCAGTAGGTCCCCTCATTAGTCCCATCTTACAGATAGGACGAGTGAGACTAGTTAAATGAGATGAAGCAAACAGTAGTACTAGAAAGGGGTGAAGCTCAGGTTTAAACCTGCATGGGCCATGCATGCTTGCTAACACTACACCATGTTGCCTCTTCACAAATGACCTTCGCCAGCATACCTGTTCATGTTGACCTATCCCTCTCCATTTTTCAGCAAAGAAAATTAAGGCTGGTAACACAAATCTGTTTCAGGAAAGGTCACCCAGAGGAATCAGTAGTATATTCTATTTAAAAATAATGCTATAAGTCACTTTAGCTCCAGATGTCTTTAAAAAACAAATTTAAAATTAGAGCCAAGACCAGCAAAAGTAGGCTGATTTTAGCAGGAGTCCCTGAGTCTTGAATAGTCCTTTATAAAAATGCTCACAATACTGGATATGCCTAATAAGACGCTTGACAGTGACATTCACAAGGCATCCAGGAAATCTTCAACAGTTTCCCAACAACGTTGTAAGTTAATGACTATAAGGCAAATCAGTTAAGTCTTCCGCTCAAGCGAGCTTCCTTTCATTCTAGGCTGTCACCTCAAGCGGCAATGACACTCATTTGTGTAACAATAACAGTGATGAGAAAGAAGAGCTATTGGTTCCACCCCTTCTCGCCAGACTCCTGACAGTCTAATCTGCCACTCTTGATTGAATCCTGTAAACTGGCATTCACAGCCAAGGTGATCTATACCTTTAATGGAAAAAATTAACTATTGGGAAATATGAGCACAAATCATGTAACTGACTATTTACCAACTTCACTGCTAGCTTCTTATTGAAGCATAAATGATTTCAGGGTAATTTCAAAGAGCCATTTACCTTTCCAACGCATATACATCAATGTGTTAAAGCCGGCTTTCAGAGCATGATTTCAAATGGCAGGCATCATGTTCCCTGCTAAGATAAAGGCCCTCATGTCCTATTCAGTCATTGTGAAGGCTGTGTTACAGTATCACCACACAATAAATCAAGAATGCATTTGTTATTTATGAGAAATTTAGAGTTCTTTGTATTTTCGTACCGCATCTTTTCTGTCTTCCTTGTTCTGAGCTTGTTACTTCTTTCTCACTGTCATATTGGGGAGGATTATTAAGTAGGGCAATTGAAAAACACCACCCACATCTAAATAGTTGAGTGTTTGTTGAAGAGGTTGTAAAGAATGAACACCTATTGGCCAGAGCACTGTGTCTGAGTGGCAGGCAAGATAACTCGAAGAAAGAGGACAAGGGGTGCAGCTGGAAGACCACCACTCCCAGGCTCCCCACACCTCATTTTCCAAGGACAGAGATTTCTCATGGGCTCCACAATCAATCAAATGAAAGAGGGTAAGCTCTGACCTCAAAAACTCAACTGAAGCCACTTTTATTCTTAACAATGGGAAATAATCTGTGCAGCCATGGAAAGACCAGCTGGAACCTGTTCCCAGGCATGGGAAACACATTTGTAAACATGCACGACATCACTGGGGGCTGGCAGCATCTTTGCTCATTCAGATTTTTTGTGGGGAGGGTTTGCTACTCTCAACTGTAGAATTTTTGGAGAAGCTATTTGTAGACATGATGCTACATAAAATGCTAGAAAGAAAGATGGCTTTAGCAAATCATCCCCAGGAATGGCAGTGCTTACCTGAGAACACTGGGGGTGGGGGCTTCCAGAAAAGTGAACTCTTTCAGACTAGGGCCCCTACTTAGGACACAGACACTGATTTAAAAAGAGGATAACTTTAACAGCATCAGTTATGGAGGTGGCTTCCATAAGCAAGCAGAGTAGGTTGGGATGACATATAGCTCAGCGTCTGTGCTATTTTGGTTCTGAAGATTGGAAGAGAATGGAAAAGGCAGACAGGTTTGACTTTTCACCATGGCCTATGACATTTGGGCAAGAATTATCCCTATATCTGGGCAGAAGTGATGCCACCAAACAGCCCCTTTCTAGGTGTCCCAGAACTCCACTGAGGAGGACTCTGCACACAGATGGCTTATCGTAGATGAAAACATTCTAACTTGGTCCACCTCTTTAGAACATCTTGCATGAAAGGATCAAGGACACTCCAACTGTCTACACTAATAATGGTTCCACAGTCCCAGAAATTCTTGATCAGGAAGATGAAGTTACAAATATTTTTGTGGTTTATTATAGGAACTTTCTAAAACTCCATCTATTTCAACATAGGATTTGATCATCCTATTCCAAGGAAAATAAATTGCCATAGGGGAAGTTGTCCCTTTTCAGGATGACTTATCACTCTACCTGCCCAAATCCTCCAATCAAATGACTGCTTGCTCAAAGAAACATGCTCCCCAACCCTCCTCGCTGTGTGCAGCAACACGAAACTGTAATATCACACACTTTGCTCAATTCTGATCAAGCCTCCCCCATTGAAAGAAGAGCCTTCGTTCAGACAACCAAATTGTAGAAAGATCTGCCTTTGCCCTTTCTCTTTTGAGAAGCTATGAAGACTCTAAGGTGGTGGCCTCCTTTATTGCAGTAAATGGTACATGTGACTTGGCTTTATCAACAGGCTATGTTGGTAGCTCTGTCAGGGAGTTGGCAGTCAACACCCCACATTCAAAGCTACTACTGTATTCTACTGCCTCATGGTCTTTCACGGGCCACAGAAACTCAGAGTTAGGTATATGCCTAGAAGTGGAATTGCTAGTTTATATGGAAACTTGATTTTTAGCTTTTTGAAGAACTGCCCATCTAGTCTTCCTGTGCATTTCTGCTTTTCCACTTAAAGAGAACTAATGCAATCCAAAACAAAATGCTCAGGAACTGGGGGGCTAAAATAGGAATAAAAGGTTAAAATAAATGATCTTCTAGATTAAGAATGGGAATTAAAAGATTAATTACTTGGGGGTAGGATGATTAGGAAACGTCAGTACTGTCAAATTATTATCCCCTGACAAATGAAAAAAGAAAATGGGTTATTGTAAGATGAAGCCTCGTCTCTCACTACCCTTTTGGGAGTTTCACTTAATTTCAGCAGGTCAGTCCATGTTGTCTGCCTAAGAAAGAGTTGGAGGTCACAGAATTCCCTCCTGGAGCTGAGCTAAGTCTCCTGTTGTGCTGGCATCACTTATCCTTCCTGTTAATCTTCAATTTTGCCTCCCCACTTGAGGAGGATTCTGTCTGCTTCTCATTAATTCAGGGTTTTTAATTCAGGGTTCTACCCAGACTTTTCCAGAAATACGATTAGAACATGTACCAATTAAACAGATGAGCTCAGACACCAAAGGTGCTTAAGTATATAGAACTGCAAAAAACTCCTATGCACAACTATATTAACTCCCTATTGATGAATAATAGGAATTTCATATGGATGTTACAGACCTCATACAAAGAGTTATGCAGTAAAGAACTGTAGTTAGGCAACATAATCTGCCCCCACCCCAACCCAAAGGTTTCCACAGCCTAATTTCTTAAACCTGTGAATATGTTCCCTTACCTGGCAAAAAGGGCTTTTGTAGATGGAATAAGGCTCTAGACCTTAAAAATAGATTATTCTCGATGATGTGGATGGGCCCCACATTGGCCCTTCAAAGTGGAAAAGGAAGGCATAAGGGTTAGTGAGAGGGATTCGAATATGAAAGAGAAGGCAGGAGAGACCAGAAACATGAGGGAGGCTCAACCTGCCGTGGTGGGCTTGGAGGAAGGAGGGGGCCAAACACCAGTGCATCAAGACAGTCTCTAGAAGGTGGGATGGACCCACAGCTGCCAGCGAAGAAAGAGATCTCAGTCCCCTACCACAAAGACCTGAATGCTGCCAATAACATGAATGAGCAGGAAATACATTACTACCTAGAGCCTCCAGAAAGAAACACAGCCCTGGTAACATGGTGATTTTAGCCTATTGAGACCCACACTGACTTCTGACCTCTAAAGAGATTCATTTGTGTTGTTTTTAGCCACTAAATTTCTGGTTATTATTTATGGCACTGATAAAAAACTAATACAAGAAACACAACCACAAATGTCATAGGCTTTCTTCTATCAGGGAAATTATTGCAATTTATTCTCAAAGTGTTCTTGTGAAGTAGCTGTTTTGCTTGACTTCACTTTATTTTAAATACATCAGGGATGCTAAATGATTTGCTTAAGCAGTAATTGGCAAAGGCAGGACTCCAGCTCAGGCCTCCTGACACTGCCTCCCACTTGTTTGAAAACACTTCAAATCTAATTCCTACATTTTAATTTTAACATAATCAGGTCATTCTAGAATTTTTGGCTTCATAGGGCAAAAAGTTGGGCAGAGGGTACATAAACTCAGCTCTTCCCTTTTTATAATTTTGGATTGGTGGTGACTGCTGAGAGTGACCAGTCTCTACTTGTCCTGATTACTTCTTCTTGCCTATGTATTATGCCTGAGTTCAGAATGCACATACTAATGAAACTCGACAATTTCCGCATAGAACGTAGTTGTATATTCAAAAACATGAAGTGATTTGCGTGAATACCTACAATGCCAAATGGAAAAAAAAAGGGGGGGGGGTTTAGAGTTCTCTATTTACATGTTTGTGGAGCCGTAAGTGTAATTATAAATACTATTAATCTTCCAGACGTTCATAGACTCAACACAGTTATATACCACTGACTACTAGAAAAAATGCTGACAACAAAAGGGTGAACTGTTTTATCATTTTCAATATGTTTCAGAATATGTACAAATACACATTTCCACACAAAAGCACTGTCTTTACTAAGGCAGCCTTCTCTTGCAGGCTGCATTTCCTGAGCTTTTAAATAAAGTGTTTTTACATACTTACAGGTGTTTTGGGTCAATATCGATATATTATTGTTGACTTTTAAAAACCAATTTCCAGAGAAAAAAGTCAAGCATATGCTTTCCAAATTAGTGGAAAGAAGTTAGAACGTATTCTAAATCTAGATTAGGTGAATGAAACACACTGCTGATGGCAGTAAGGTAGTGGTGGGTTCTGTGGGAACCTGGAAGAATACACACCTTTCCAAAGTGGGAAGCTGCTACTCGGGTCCAGACACCTGTTACGGCATGGGATAAAGACGCGGTATTGGCAGGTTTTCTGATTTTTAAAAGAACAGCCCAAAATGTAGTTGTTCTTAATGAAATTTCTTAATTTCTATAATATTGCCAAGTCATTAACTTCTTAAACCTATCTGCTGTCTGTATTCAGTTTTGGATTTCTTGTCTCAAGCCGGCAGACAAGTGGAAAACAGTAATTACTGTCAGATTCAGAAATGCTCACAAATGCAAAGAACTCTTGTCACTCTGGTCTCAAGGAAAGGGAAGCTTTCCTTGTCCTGCTTCACAGATCTAGGAACTGCAAAGAGCATGATTATAAACTAGATTCTCTGATCCCAAATTCTTTGCCGCTTTGACTCCTTCACGAAGGTGGCATTAAAGGGTAGAGAAGCCGGTGGCAGACGGAACCAGAGTCAATGGCATGATTTTTTTTTAAAGATTTTATTTATTTATTTGACAGAGAGAGACACAGCAAGAGAGGGAACACAAGCAGGGGGAGCAGGAGAGGGAGAAGCAGGCTTCCCGCAGAGCAGGGAGCCCGATGTGGGACTTGATCCCAGGACCCTGGGATCATGACCTGAGCTGAAGGCAGACACTTAACGACTGAGCCACCCAGGCTCCCCTCAATGGCTTGATTTTTAAGTGACTTTCACCAACACAGAAGTAGCCAACGATTCTCCTACTTGATCCCTCAGGACAGTAATCCCACTCCATGTTCTCAATAGCCACTGGTAGGTTTCTAAAACTAAAAGTCAATTGAAACAAAACTAAAACCAGCTTCTATCCCCCTTTTTCCAAAGAGACCAAAACAATCTATCTTTGCAATTTGAACAAGCCCATATACCACTTGTAAAATGGAACCTGGAACTTATCTGGTGACTCAAGTTCTTGGATGGATCCCTAAATCATATGGAACTGCTGACTAGGGTTGAACTCTGGATAAATCCTCCTATCCGTTCATCCAACAGACACTGGGAATTCTACATTAAAAATGACAATCCTCACTCCTAGGTAACATATGGTACAATTCAATGGTCTGTTCATCTCCTCATCTAGTTAATATAGAACAAGCCATTTTTATATGCTAAGTTATGCTGGGTGCTGGAGTATAAAAAATAATGTAGCTAAGCACAAGAAACTGACATTTTGAGCAGTTACAGATGATGTTATAAACTAAGGATATTAAATTATTGTTGCTGTTGTGGCTATAACATTAGCTGAATATTTACTATGTGCCAGGCACGGTTTTAAGTATATTCCATATTTCACTACATTTAAATCTAACAATAACCTTATGAAATTTGTGCTATTATAATCCTGCTTTACAGCTAGTAAGTAGTGGAGCAGAGACTCAGGTCCATTTAATCAGGTCTGCTTCAAAACCTGTAGTTCTAATAAGAAAACAACAAATTGTAAAGGAATTATTTTTATTCCTTTACAATAATTAATTATGATGAGCAATAAGGTGATTCTATAAAAGGAGACTGTAAATTGAAGCTGAAGAAATTCTAGGTTTTGACAACTTACATATTTTTTCCCTTGTCTACATTGCTTTGATTATGCCTATCCATTACCCCATAGCTCATGCAATACTCTAAATTATCAGTATTATTAGATTTTTAAAACATTTTTACTGTTGCAATTATAAACAATAGCGATTAGTAGTTTTATAGGCAGGTGTAAGTAAGTATTGATTTTGGCATATATAACTTGATTAAACAATGCTTTCTGCAATCAACCATACTTCTTATGTCTTCAGATGCCTCTGAGAGCCAAACTTCTAAGCACGTGGAAGGTTCAATATTTAACAAAATCTCAACATTTAAAACTTACATTTTGATCACCTCAATTTAATGAAATGTGAAAAAAATTTGCTTATTGATGAGGGTAGGCGCTTTTTTTTCCTGATCTGGGCATATTAAAAAAGTATTTTTAAAATTTTTGATGGCTACAGTGAATGAGTTTACAAGCAATAAGTATCATACTTAAATTCCCTTGATCTATTGATAATGGAACAATTCAGAGAACATATAAGTGGCTTCCAGCAGGGGTTTCCTAGGGCTCGAAGGCTATAAGCTGGACCTAGTTTTTCTAAGGTTTTTTTTTTTTTTGAGAGAGAGAGAGAGAGAGACAGAGATAGTGAGAAGAGAGCATGAGCGGGGAGGAGAGGGAGAAGCAGGCTTCCCGCCCAGCAGGGAGCCCAATGCGGGGCTCGATCTCAGGACCCTGGGATCATGACCTGAGCGGAAGGCAGACGCTTAATGACTGAGCCACCCAGGCGCCCCTCACTCTAAGTTTTGACTCCTCTTCCCTGGAGCTCCTGCAGTGTGGCCTCCAAATGGCTCCTGTGGCTCCGGAGGGTCACACCCATTGGACAAGCGCTTCTTGGTACCCCAGATTAGCCGACAGATGTCTAGTGGTTCTTTCTATTGGACAGACTTAGTTCAGCACCTGTCCCATTACTATGGTCCTGGCAATTGGCTTAAACAGAATCAGATCCCACCCCTGGTCTTAGGAACTCTTCAGGGCAAACCATATGGCTAACAGGAAACCTGGGGGCTCCTCCCACAGGGAGGAAGTGTGGCTGCTTGCTGCAGGTCATGTCCATCATTCAAAAGTGTTCATATTCATTTTACATGGTTTCATATATTAACAAAAACCCCAGATGCCTACCATGTGCCAGGTACTTTGCTAGTAGGTATGAAAAACAACTAAATTTTGGATTCTACCTTCCAGGAGCTTTCAGTCTCTAGGTGAAAAGTAAGTTTAACAGTGAACAAATCACTTAAAAAGCAAACGAGCCTCATATACCTCACAAGATCACAAAGTTGGACAATTTTACAGAATGGCAGACGATTGAGGATCCAGAAAAGGTTAAGTAATATTCATTCAGAGCCTTTTATGTAAAAGGGGTGCAATTCCCTGCAGGAAGATGCCTACTAAGAATGCTTGTTTTTAAACTCTAACATTTCGGTATTTGAAATAATTTCAGGTATTTGAAAATTTAACATTTTGGGGCACATCTAATTTCCTACTAATTGCAAATAAATGAAAGGTGACAAAAGTCACCTCTATTTCTCAGTACACATAACAAATGTAGAGTTTACTTCATATCATACATTTCGAATTTTTAAAAGCATCTACATTTCATTTTTGCCTTTTTCCTGACATAGTCCCTGATGCCAATTTTTAAATGGTACTGCATTATGCATTTTAAAACATGTTTTTTTCTTCTTCTCCATCCTGGAAACACTACTTATCCTTCAAAGTCCAATTCAAATATAAATCATATGTAAATACAAAAATTAAATTATACAATATCTAAGCCCTTTAAATGCAATATATTCATTACAGGCCCCTTATCTTAGTCAGTGAACACCAGGTGCAGGGCCAGCCCTTCCTTTATCCTAGCATCTCCATTAGCTATCATCCTTTCTGACACACTGCAGATGTCTCTTTGTTTCATTAACCCTTTTCCTGCTTTTCTGCCAGGCATAACGTTTTATGGAATCTCTGTGTAGAATACAAGCCTGAGAAAATAAGTCAGGATTATTTCTTTGGAGGTTGCAATGGGGAGAGTAAACGGCTTTGGTCTTTATGATTTCCTTCCGATGAATTCTTGTTCGTGCATAAATATCCTAGTAGCAAAGCATGTGCTCATCTCTTAGCCCAAAGAGGAGACAGACCCCAGGGCTACTAGTCCAACAGGCAGTAAGAATGCACGAAGGCATTCTCTAACGGGCAGCACACTATTAGACACCTAAGTTCCAGATACAGAACAGCAGAGCAGTCTGGTGGATAGGCTGGATTCTTAAAACTCTGATTTCTTGGCTCAGAAACTCATTTGCAATCACTGACCACAGAGAAAGCGCTTGTGAAAATTTCATTTGCTAGAGATGATCTAACTGGGGATTGCAAGAGTACCTCTGAGTATTTGTAGATGAGGACAAGTACAATTGTCACTTGAAATGCTTTGTTTTATTCTATTGACCGCAAGAAAGCAAACCTATGAAACTAAGTTTGCCTGAATTACACTCTTAATAGAATTTTTAACTGAGAATAATTATAACAAAAGGAACATTATGGACTGGGTAGTGTTGGGTAAGATCCCAACTACTGTGTAGGCTGCCTGGGCCGTGGCTCTGGCGGTCCAGGATAGGGTGCAGGAGTGCCTCTGGGTACTCTACTTATCTCCTCTTTTGTCTTTCCTTTGTGATTTAAAGTCAACTTACTGATATCCTAAGGATCCCATAAAAGGCATCAACAGGGACATGGCCTGTCAAGGCCAGTTATCCTAGCACCCATCCTAAACTGAATTAACCCAGCCGCTCACCATTCTGAACACAGATGGCCCTCTTTCTGGCTCAGTCATCCATACCTTCAGGTTGCATGTAGGACCAAGCATACACTACTGGATCCATGTGAGAATTCAGGTGTCCTGTCTGTTCTTCATAACACACCACTTTCAGCATGAAAAAGTAGAATAAAAAGTGTTCCCACCTAATGCTATATCACCCGGATCTAGCTTCCATTAACAAACACAAAAGCCAAAGTATATGTTTGCCCTAACTTTCTGGGCTCATGAAACAGAATATTTTAAGTTGGGTAACATTTGGAGTAGTTAGAAAGGAACTATACCATTTCCTATGAGGTTTTCAAGACTTTGGGTTCTTGGCTATTCTCTTTTCTCTTTCTTTAATGGATTTAAATGTTATTTATAGGTTAACAACTAACTGGCTTTTCTTTTCTTTTTTTTAATAACTGTAGACCAAAACTGTCTTCTGAGCTTCAGACTTCTATCCAGTTCATTTTGGCTCTCATACATTTAAGAGCACCAACTCAGGATTCTCAATTTTACCCACCTCTCCCGCCCACTCTAAGCAGTCTTCCTAATCTTATGTGGCTATCATCTACACAGCCTCTCAAACCGTAAACATGGGGTTCACCTTTTGAATCTTATTTTTTCCTTCAATTCCAGCACTGAATCCATCACTACATTATCCTATTCTTCCTCTAATATATGTATGTGTAAATATATACACACATGTATATGTTATGTGTTATCCACACATGTGTTTCTACCCACTTCATTATAGCACTATAATCAGCACACTCTCTAAGCCAGTGGATCTCAAAGTGCCATCAGCCTTACACAGGGACTCTTAGAAAGGCAGATATTTGAGCCTCCTCCCAGTCTGAGACCTTCTGGGTCTTAGAGGCCGGTTTCAGACAACAGTTTTGAGCAATGGAAACTTGATCAAGGCAAAGGGGCCCACAGTGACCCCCTGGCTGAATACTGACAGGCCCATCAGGGTACCTACCTCAAGATAGCCACTGGCCCTAATTGACTAATGGGCTACTTACCACCAGGCACAGTTCCCTATGTCCCCATACCTCCATACCTTCCTCCTTTAAAAACAGCCCCCACCCACTGCGTGGTTGCAGTTTCTCCTTTGCCGTCCTTCCCATGGCTCCCTTGTGGTGTATTCCATACATTTCTATCCCCTTTGTTCTGCCTCGGGTAAATCCTTTCCCCACAGGCACCACTAGCTTCCACTCCATCGCTGCCCCACATTTGGGGGCCCCCAACCGGTTGAGACAGACACCACATGAATCAGAAACCCATTTGGTGCGGGGCAGCAATCTGTGTTTTCACAAATGCTCTGGATGATCCTGCTACTTGCTGAGGTTTGAGAACCCCTTCACTAACTGTCCTATTTCACTTGACAGCTAAAATCAACTCTCAGTTGGTCTTTCTCTCCCACTCTTGCCCCTTCCAATTCATTACCTTCCTAGCAGACAAAATAATTTATTTCTAAATTTGATCTAGTCACTCCCCTGTTTAATACTTCTCATTGGCTTTTAAATGCACTCAGAATAAATTTTAAAAATGTTTTAGCATAGCCTGCAAAGGACTTCATGCTATGTGTCTTATCAATGGCTCTGACCTTTCCTACCACCCATCCTCCTCTCCCTTAGTCACGCCATTGCTAGGGCAGCCTCCTGACCTGCTTGGTGGACCACTCCTATTCCTCACAGTCCTGGCTGCTCATCTGGGAGGTCTCTCTCCACTTCCATCATTCTCCCTGCTCCATGACTCTTCTCACACTTTCAAATCTCCATATATACATCCGTTTACTTGTGTATCATGCACCTCCAATCCTAGATCATCAATTTTGTGAGAACAGGGACCACATTTGTTTTCTTCCAACACTGTGTACGCATTGCCTCCTGAGATGCATCATAGGTGCATTAAAAACAAACAAAAACCTGTTAAATGGCTAATGAAATGCAATTCCTATGAAGGATAAAATACAAACCAAAATTTTAAAAAAATGGTGTTGATGTTGGTCATTAAAAATTGTGGGCTTAGGAATTCCCAGGTAATATCTGGAGTTGGTGTGAAGCGTGGTTGGGATTCTTTTGTGCATGGACAAATTACACATGCCGGGGATTTAACACTGGTGCAGAGGGTTATGCTAGCAAAGATTAATGCACTATATAATCTTGTGGGTCTTACAATAAGTCCTGAGCAGTTCACATGGATAGCACAGACCTTGATTCTCTCTACCTTTAGTTCTGGCTAATCCATCTTTGTATCCCACAGGCAACACCCATTCAAAACACACTTTGGGTATGTCAGCCAGGTTATGCTACTTTGATTCTGCTTTTGATTACCACCCCTCGAGTTTACCGGCTGAACTTTATTTGCTTGTTTTGCTTTTATTTTCTCTTTTTGCTCACAAGTTTAGTATGCTTTAAGCTCAGGATAATTTTAGCTCTTTCTTTGCTTCTAGTACTCAGCATTCATCCCAGCCATGGCTGGCACTGGCTGGCTGCCTCCATGCATTCTTGGATGCCGGATCACAATCCTTTGGACCCAATCATTGTGTGAGCTCACTTGGATGGGAGATCTCAGGGGAGGGAGAACTGGACAGGTATAAACACAGCAAGGCCAGAGCAATGTGCAAATAAGGTAACTGGCCTGTGGTGGCCTCACCAACCCCCCACTTATGAACAATCCTCTCGTCGAAACCATGACCCAAACTCTCCACCACTATGACATTAGTTCTGTTTTCTACTCTCAAGAAGCCCTTCTCTCAATAATTTCCAAAATGCCTTCTAAAGGTATAGACTGGTAAATGCTAACAGCATAATTCCCAGCTTTGTAAGATATATTAGAAGGAATTTTCTGGGATAGGGCCTGTGATGGTTCATTTTATGTGCATGGGGCACCCAACCATTTGGCTAAGCGGTATTCTAGGCAGGTCTGTGAGGGTGTTTCTGAATGAGCTGAATATTTAAACTGGTACAGTGAGCAAAACAGATGGCCCTCCCCAATGTGAGCAGGCCTAAACAAACTTGAGAGCTGAAATACAATAAAAAGGCTGAGTCAGAAAGAATCCTCTCTGCTTATCTTCCCGTTGGGACATCAGTCTTCCCCTGACTTCACACACTCAGACTGGAACTTACACCATTACACCTTTGGCTCTCCTGGGTCTCCGGCTTGCCAATTAGACATCTTGGGACTTCTCATCCTTCATAGCTGAATTAGCCATTTCCTTATAGTCTAGCTATCTATCATCTATCCTAATGGGCCCAGTTCTCTGAGGAACCCAGAGTAATTCAGGAAACTTCTGGACCAAAGAAAATCATGTGCCTGTATATACTATAATATTTATGAAGCCGGGATGTTCTACCCAATTTATAAAGCTTGCCCAATGTAGTCAGCCACCATGCCACTGCAGGAAGGGACCTGCTGCAGAACCTCTTGAAGTGTAACCCTATCGAGTACAACTCCGCACAGAGGCCCCACAATACCCTTACTTCTCCGACTTCTGCTGCACTAGGTTCCAGGACCCCAACCACCAGGCTAGGGCCTGACCTATTTAAGATCCCTTCCAGGAGAGGAGGAAAATCATGGGAAGCATGGGATGCTGAGCTCCAGCTAGGTTTGGCCCAGCCAGGGTGGAAGTACCCTAGCTCATGCTTTTTACTACCTGTAAAGATTGGTGGATTTATTTAAATTAACAATAATTTCAAGTAGGACATTGTAAATATTATGAGAAGCACACTGTTGAATGTTGAACCTGAACTATTAAGAAACCAAAAAAAAGTTTTTTTAAATGGCCAGAAAGCTGTTAGCTAACATTGAGGCAGGCACATTCCAAACAGAACATAAACAACTTCAGCAGAATATAAATGATAATCAGACAAAGCCACTCAATGACTATGGTGGAACAAGACAAAAAACAAGGCCACTCCACAATTGGGTCTGCAACCAGACAGAAACAAGGATACTCTGCAACCACAAATATAATATGTCCCTCCTTCAGTTCTCTAAAGTGCCTACTGTTTCTTTTTTAAGTGACAACTCTTGCTTAGCCTTTATCTTCCCTTCCCCTACACAAAAATCACCAAGCTGTACTATCATCAACTTGTGTCTATTTTCTAAGAGGACCCAAACCAAAACTAGCCCTAGTTTCCCTAAACCTCCTGAAAATCACCCACCTTAGTCCCAAACATATAATAAATGACATCTAAACTCCTTCATCATGAAGAGGTTTTGCTGGCAGGAGCTTCTCCTCATGCAACTAAAAGTTAAATAAACGTAACTGCGTCTGACTACAGATGAGCTCCTGATGGTCTCTGGCTGGTGCACTTTGACCTAACCTCCACAAGGAAGTGGCCGCTTACTCAAGGTCATGTTTGACAAGAAGAGGAAGAGATTATGGATGTTAACATTGCAATTACTCAGAGAATCTCAGTAAAAACTAAAGTGACTCACTAAAATGCTCTAAATGAAAAAAATACATCACCATATGAAGAAGAAAAGAAAGAAGAAAGAAAAGCTGACCAAGAGAAGGATCTTTTAAAATATTAGCGGGTAACTTGTCTGTTGGGCACTTCAAGCCTCAGGCTAAATGAGATCATTCACATAAGTGCTGAGTATAATGCCCAGCACAAATTCAAAGCACATTTTTATCATCATAATCATCATCACTATCACTCTTATATTATTATGGATTATCAATCCCTGCAGATGATTTTAACAGGATGCATGCCCACATATATATCCACACAAACATAAAAACAAGAACGCTTGCCTAATTGAGCATATTAAAAGTCTGTCTGTTCATCACATAAGCAAAGGGAAAGGAACAATTAGTACTCACATTGAGCTGAAGTTCATCTGTCCACTGTCCAATCAGACGGTAACCAGGGTTGGTGGTGTTTGTGGTCTGGTACTGAAAGATGTCATAACGCCCAGGTGCATCCCCATTTTTGTTAAACATTACTGGGGTGCCTGCACTCCCTGAGGAAGACAAGAAAATGCCAGATTTTATAATCGAGATTCCTTCTACCTCTTATGCCTTCGGTGATGGTCTGGAGACCTGCTGATGAGCAAGGTAGCTAGTAGATAACCCCATGTTTAATAGGCTCCCCCCAGATGGGCAATGGATAACCTATGGGTGGGTCATCCCTATGGCCTGTGGATGCTTACTAGAGAAGGTGGGAAGGTGACCTGCTTCCCCCTTTGAACAGTTCTGTTTCTCAATATTTCTTAGTATTTTATGCTAATCTTTCCCCCTTGTGGAGAAAATTTAATGCATTTTTTCCCAGAGACCATCTTAAGTTGTATTATTATTTTAGTTTCCACTTAATTATCAATTGTGGTTAGTAAAGAACCATTTCAAAATAATACATTTTTAAAAGGAAATCTAAGAGGATTAAAAAATGAAGAAAAAAGTTTACTTAAATATGTACTTGGATATTGATTGCATTTAAACATATTTGTTGCTGGTCATGTCTAATTTATATGATAACCAGTCTAAAATGCTTAGTAATGTACATGGAAAGTATTTAATAAATATTTTTTTCTCAATCTGCTATGTGGGTCTTACTTCTTTAAAATGTGGGTCTTAGATGAAACCCATTATTTTGGCAGAATTAGACACTGAAGTCAACTTAAAAAGACTGATACATTCATCGAGAGAGAGAGTGTGTATGTGTGTCCATGTGTATCCTTTCAAAGTTAGATGTGAATGAAAAGCTCCTTAGTATTAACCACGTGGAACAACTGGCAAATCATACACAGAGAACAAAAGATGTGGGTTTGGGTTACTTTCAGCAAGAGTTACAAAGGATTCATCAAAAGTTGGCAAACTGAGTGCTGTTTCTCTCATGATCCCTTGGAAATAGGATAAATACCACTGGCCTCAGGGTATGTAACTGGTATCTGTTCTCTAAGTTAATACTGGATTGATATTTTTCAGAGGAAACAATGATATAGTTCCTGTCTTTTACAAGGAAGTTAAAGATCATTTATAAGCTGAAACAGAATCACTAAGAACAGAAATTCATTTTGTTATTTTTTGTTGGAGAGGGGTGGAGTAAATTCAGGTAATGAGCATCAAGCCCATTTGAGAATTCTCATTATAAATTTAAGACCCAAATGATTGCAAAGTTCTGCATTTGGTTAGCAAAGTCACTAGCTTCTGCAGAAGCTGGGCCGACATGGTATTTGCATTAATAACATGGATGGGGTTGGTGGGGAGTCATGTTAACTGGAAAAGAGTAAACAAGCTTAAAACAGTTAAAAAAATAAAAGGCACACCTATACTTAAGGAAGCAGGTGTGATGCTGAGTGGCCACACATGAATAATCACTCAACACAAGAAAAGAGTTAGAAAATGGATCCAGACAGAGTGACAACATTTAGGTCATCAGAGACATACAGAATTGCAATCCTATGCTGAAAGTTACCTCTAGTAGAAGAGGGAGTTCAATATATAGGCAGGATTCAGGAACAACTAAAGAACTCCACACTATCCTACAACTGTCAAGTATAGGATTTTATAATTCTTTGGTATTGAAAATGAAAAAAAAAAAACTGGAGCTTATAGTAGGTTCAGTAATGGCTCCCCAAATATTTCCATGTCCTAATCCCCAGAATCTGTGAATGTTACCATACAAAATGAGAGATTTTTGGAAATATGATTAGGGATCACGAAATGGGAGAAGACTATCTTGGATTATCTGTGTGAGCCCAGTACAATCATAATGATCCCTATAGGAAAAAGGGAAGAGGAATCAAAGGAGGAAGGAGCTGTAATGGTCAAAACAAGAAGTTAGAGTGATGTGAGGAAAGGTTCATGACCCCAGAAGGGCAAGTGACCCTCACAAGCTAGAAAAATCAAGGAAACAGATTCTTTTCCAGAGCCTACAGAAGGAACCAAACCCGCCTTCACCTTAACAAAGGCTGGTGAGACCTGTGTCAGACTCCCAAACTACAGAACTATAAGATCATAAATTTATATTGTTTAAGCCACTAAATTTATAGTACTTAATAGTACTTAATAACTGGCTTTGGAATCCCCAAGAAGGGGTTTAAATTCCAGAAACCACCTTCTACGTGTGACTGTTACCACGTTATTCATTCTCCTTTAACTTCTGACTATCCCTAATGGGTTAGTGTGGATTCAATGTAATAAAGTATATAAACTGCTTAGTTCCATGCCTTTTACATAACAAATGCTCAATAGATGGGAATGATTTTATTGTTTTTGTTTTTAAAACAAGCCCTGGCCAGTTTTATTAAAGACAAATTTTGGGTGATTTACTTTTCAACAGTCTGTCCCAGCATGCTTCTAATGACATCAAATCACCTGGATCAACGATAGCCAATGTGACTTCTCTGTAGTATTTCCCACATGCTGTGCCCATCTCAATATTATTACCACTGTAGTGACGATGGACACCAGTTTTGGCCAACAGGGCATAGTACTCTATTTCTGATTTCCTTAGAGCTGGACAGTTGTTGGTGAGGATGACCAGCTTTGCTTTGCCACATCTGATAGTTTTCAGAGTCTGCTTGTACTCTAGCATGCACTTTCCACTTTTCATAACAAGTTGGATCCTAGGTTGATCAACTCCAGTGACTTTTTCATCTCCTTCATGGCCACCATCTTCCTCCCTTAGGTGAGGGACAGCCCCATCAAGACTAGACACCAAGGGGGAGGAGAAAGATGGCGGAGGAGTAGGAGACCTAAATTTCATCTGGTCCCAGGAATTCAGCTAGATAGGGATCAAACCATTCTGAACACCTACAAACCCAACAGGAGATCAAAGAAAAGAATAGCGGCAACTCTCTGAACAGAAAAGCGACTACTTTCTGGAAGGTAGGACGTTCAGAGAAGTGAATCTGAGGCAATATTTGGGAAGATAGACGGCGGGGCGGGGAGCTTCCATCAGCCGCTACCGACAAGTGATAGAGCCACAGAGCACAAAATCGAACTTTAAGAAGTTGGTTCTGCTGAGGGATATCGCTCCAGTGGCTAAGCGGGAGGTGGAACCCTCACGGGGACAGTGTGGTCTCAGGACCCTTGGGGTCACAGAAAGACCGGGGGTGCCTGAGTGCGGCAGAGCTCCCAGGTATCGGAGTGGGGAAGCCGGCTGCAGAGATGGAGCAGAGGAGCGGGCTCTCAGCTCAGGGTTGCCATAAACCGTGATCCGCAGCACAGACGGGCCACTACTCCTCTGCCAGCAACCCAACAAGGGGCAGATCCGGGGAGACTCCACTTCCTCCCCTGGGAGGAGCAGCGTGGGAGTGCGCTGTAGGGATCTGCTGGGTTTAGAGACTCCACACGGGGTCGGGTACCAGACATAGAAACACTCGGGTCACAGGCTGGGTGAGACCAGGGAGACGGGAGTGACTGACTGCTTTTCTCTGGGGGCTCACTGAGGAGTGGGGCTCCGAGTTCTCGGCTCCTCCGGGGTGGAGATTGGGAGGCCGCCATTTTCACTCTCGTCCTCCAAAGCTGTATGGAAAGCTTGGAGGGAACAAAAGCTCTCGAGAACAAACCTGAGCAGATTACTTAGCCCAGACCCAGCAAGGGCAGGGCAATTCCACCTCCAGCAAAGACATTTGGGGACCACGGCAACAGGCCCCTCCCCAAGAAGATCAGCAAGAACAGCCGGCCAAGACCAAGTATACCAATCAATGAGAACGGCGAAACTCCAAAGCTAGGGAATACTACACACAGAATCCATGGCTTGTTCCCCATGATTCTTTAGTCTTTCAAAGTTAATGTATTTTTTTAACGTTTTTTTTCCCTGAATTTTTCTTTTCCCCTTTTTCAACCAAAAACTTCCCAATCCCTTTTTTTAAAAATCTTTTTTATTTTTCATTTTTAGAGTCATATTCTATCCCTTCATAGTAGTTAACCTTATTTTTGGTATATATATATAAGTTGTTCTCTCTTTAAAATGTTGGCATACACTTTATTCTAACATGTCAAAATATACCCTAAACTTCTAGTATATGGCTTTGTTCTAGTCTCCTGCCTGATCACATTCTCTCTTTTTTTTTTTTAAATCCTCTTTCTTTTTTCAACCAACTTCTTATCTTATCAATTCCTTTTAAAAAATCTTTTATAATTTTCATCTTTACATTCATATTCCATCCCTTCATCATATTAACCCTTATTTTTGTATATATATAAGTTTTTCTTTCTTTAAAATTTTGGGAGGTACTTTCATCTAACAAACCAAAATACACCCAAAATCTAGTGTGTGGCACTGATCTATAAACCAGCCTGATGAAATCTGATCATATTCTGGTTATTTGTTTTGTTTTGTCTTTCTTTGTTTTTATCTTTTTCTTTTTGTCATTCTTTCCCTTTCTTTTCGCCTGGTTTCAGGTCTCTTCTGATTTGTTTACTGTATATTTTCTGGGGACGTTGTTACTCCGTTAGCATTTTGTTCTCTCATTCATTGATTCTCCTCTGGACAAAATGACAAGATGGAAAAAATCACCTCAAAAAAAAAAACACAAAAAACAAAAAACAAGAGGCAGTACCGAATGCCAGGGACCTAATCAATATGGACTTTAGTAAGATGTTGGAAATAGAGTTCAGAATGATGATTTTAAAGATACTAGCTGGGCTTGAAAAAAGCATGGAAGATATTAGAGAAACCCTTTCTGGAGAAATAAAAGAACTAAAATCTAACCAAGTTGAAATCAAAAAGGTTATTAATGAGGTGCAATCAAAAATGGAGGGTCTAACTGCTAGGATAAATGAGGCAGAAGAGAGAATTAGTCATATAGAAGACCAAATGATGGAAAATAAAGAAGCTGAGAAAAAGAGACATAAACAACTACTGGATCACGAGGGCAGAATTCGAGACATAAGTGATACCATAACACAAAACAATATTAGAATAATTGGGATCCCAGAAAAAGAAGAAAGAGAGAGAGAGGGGCAGAAGGGATATGGAACAAATTATAGCAGAGAACTTCCCTAATTTGGGGAGGGAAACAGGCATCAAAATCCAGGAGGCACAGAGAACCCCTCTCAAAATCAATAAAAATAGGTCAACACCCCGATATCTAATAGTAAAACTTGCGAGTATCAGAGACAAAGAGAAAATCCTGAAAGCAGCTTGGGAGAAGAGATATGTAACCTACAATGGTAGAAACATTTGATTGGCAACAGACTTATCCATAGAGACCTGGCAGGCCAGAAAGGACTGGCAGGATATATTCAGAGCACTAAATGAGAAAAATATGCAGCCAAGAATACTCTATCCAGCTAGGCTGTCCTTGAAAATTGAAGGAGAGATAAAAAGCTTCCAGGACAAACAAAAACTAAAGGAATTTGCAAACACGAAACCAGCCCTACAAGAAATCTTGAAAGGGGTCCTCTAAGCAAAGAGAGACCCTAAAAGCAACATAGACCAGAAAGGAACACAGACAATATACAGTAACAGTCACCTTACAGGCAATACAATGGCACTAAATTCCTATCTTTCAATAGTTACCCTGAATGCAAATGGGCTCAATGCCCCAATCAAAAGACACAGGCTATCAGATTGGATTAAAATATAAGACCCATTGATATGCTGTCTGAAAGAGACTTGTTTTAGACCCAAAGACAGCCCCAGATTGAAAGTGAGGGGGTGGAAAACCATTTACCAATGCTAATGGACATCAAAAGAAAGCTGGGGTGGCAATCCTTATATCAGACAAATTAGATTTTAAACTAAAGACTGTAGTAAGAGATGAGGAAGGACACTATATCCTACTCAAAGGGTCTATTGAACAAGAAGATCTAACAATTGTAAATATCTAGGCCCCTAACATGGGAGCAGCCAATTATATAAGGCAATTAATAACAAAAGCAAAGAAACACATCGACAACGATACAATAATAGTGGGGGACTTTAACACCCCCCTCACTGAAATGGACAGATCATCTAAGCAAAAGATCAACAAGGAAATAAAGACTTTAAATGACACACTGGACCAAATGGACTTCACAGACATATTCAGAACATTCCATCCCAAAGCAATGGAATACACATTCTTCTCTAGTGCCCATTGAACATTCTCCAGAATCAATCACATCCTAGGTCACAAATCAGGTCTCAACCAGTACCAAAAGATTGGGATCATTCCCTGCCTATTTTCAGACCACAATGCTTTGAAACTAGAACTCAATCACAAGAGGAAAGTCGGAAAGAACTCAAATGCATGGAGGCTAAAGAGCATCCTACTGAAGAATGAATGGGTCAACCAGGAAATTAAAGACGAATGAAAAAAATTCATGGAAACCAATGAAAATGAAAACACAACTGTTCAAAATCTTTGGGATGCAGCAAAGGCAGTCCTAAGAGAAAAGTATATAGCAATACAAGCCTTTCTCAAGAAACAAGAAAGGTCTCAACTATACAACCTAACTCTACACCTAAAGGAGCTGGAGAAAGAACAGCAAATAAAGCCTAAACCCAGCAGGAGAAGAGAAATAATAAAGATCAGAGCAGAAATCAATGAAATAAAAACCAAAAGAACAGTAGAACAGATCAACGAAATTAGGAGCTGGTTCTTTGAAAGAATTAACAAGATTGATAAACCCCTGGCCAGACTTATCAAAAAGAAAAATGACCCAAATCAACAAAATCATGAATGAAAGAGGAGAGATCACAACCAACACCAAAGAAATACAAACAATTATAAGAACATATTATGAGCAACTCTATGCCAGCAAATTAGATAACCTGGAAGAAATGGATGCATTCCTAGAGATGTACCAACTACCAAAACTGAACCAGGAAAAAATAGAAAACCTGAACAGACCTATAACCACTAAGGAAATTGAAGCAGTCATCAAAAGTCTCCCAAAAAAAAGGCCCAGGGCCAGATGGCATCCCAGGGGAATTCTACCAAACATTTAAAGAAGAATGAATACCTATTCTTCTGAAACTGTTCCAAAAAATAGAAATGGAAAGAAAACTTCCAAACTCATTTTATGAGGCCACCATTACCTTGATCCCAAAACCAGACAAAGATCCCATCAAAAAGGAGAATTACAGACCAATATCCTTGATGAACATGGATGCAAAAATTCTCACCAAAATACTAGCCAATAGGATCCAAAAGTACATTAAAATGATTATTCACCACAACCAAGTGGGATTTATCCCTCAGTTGCAAGTTTGGTTCAACATCTGCAAATCAATCAATGTGATACAATACATGAATAAAAGAAAGAACAAGAAACATATGATCCTCTCAATAGATGCAGAAAAAGCATTTGACAAAGTACAGCATCCTTTCTTGATCCAAACTCTTCAGAGTATAGGGATCGAGGGTACATACCTCAATATCATAAAAGCCATCTATGAAAAACCCACAGCGAATATCCTTCTCAATGGGGAAAAACTGAGAGCTTTCCCCCTAAGGTCAGGAACACCGCAGGGATGTCCACTATCACCACTGCTATTCAACATAGTATTAGATGTCCTAGCCACAGCAATCAGACGACAAAAAGAAATCAAAGGCATCCAAATTGGCAAAGAAGAAGTCAAACTCTCACTCTTTGCAGATCATATGATACTTTATGTTGAAAACCCAAAAGACTCCACCCCAAAACTGCTAGAACTCATACAGGAATTCAGTCAAGTGGCAGGATATAAAATCAATGCACAGAACTCAGTGGCATTCCTATACACCAACAACAAGACAGAAGAAAGAGAAATTAAGGAGTCGATCCCATTTACAACTGCACCCAAAACCATGAGATACCTAGGAATAAATCTAACCAAAGAGGCAAAGGATCTGTACTCAGAAAACTATAAAATACTCATGAAAGAAATTGAGGAAGACACAAAGAAATGGGAAAACGTTCCATGCTCATGGATTGGAAGAACAAATATTGTGAAGATGTCAATGCTACCTAGAGCAATCTACACATTCAATGCAATCCCTATCAAAATACCATCCACTTTTTTCAAAGAAATGGAACAAATAATCCTAAAATTTGTATGGAACAAGAAAAGACCCCGAATAGCCAGAGGAATGTTGAAAAAGAAAAGCAAAGCTGGCAGCATCACAATTCCGGACTTCCAGCTCTATTACAAAGCTGTCATCATCAAGACAGTATGGTACTGGCACAAAAACAGACACATAGATCAATTCAACAGAATAGACAGCCCAGAAATGGACCCTCAACTCTATGGTCAACTAATCTTCGACAAAGCAGGAAAGAATGTCCCATGGAAAAAAGTCTCTTCAACAAATGGTGCTGGGAAAATTGGACAGCCACATGCAGAAGAATGAAACTGGACCGTTTCCTTACACCACACACAGAAATAGACTCAAATGGTTGAAAGACCTAAATGTAAGACAGGAGTCCATCAAAATCCTAAAGGAGAACACAGGCACCAACCTCTTCAACCTCAGCCTCAGCAACTTCTTCCTAGAAATATCACCAAAGGCAAGTGAAGCAAGGGCAAAAATGAACTATTGGGACTTCATCAAGATAAGAAGCTTTTGCACAGCAAAGGAAACAGTCAACAAAACCAAAAGACTACTTAGAGAATGGGAGAAAATATTTGCAAATGACATATCAGATAAAGGGCTAGTATCCAAAATCTATAAAGCACTTATCAAACTCAACACCCAAAGAACAAATGATCCAATCAAGAAATGGGCAGAAGACATGAACAGACATTTCTGCAAAAAAGATGTCCAAATGGCCAACAGACACATGAAAAAGTGTTCAACATCGCTCGGCATCAGGGAAATCTAAATCAAAACCTCAATGAGATACCACCTCACACCAGTCAGAATGGCTAAAATTAACAAGTCAGGAAACGACACATGTTGGCAGGCATGCAGAGAAAGGGGCACCCTCCTACACTGTTGGTGGGAATGCAAGCTGGTGCAGCCACTCTGGAAAACTGTATGGACGTTCCTCAAAAAGTTCAAAATAGAGCTAGCATATGACCCTACAATTGCACTACTGGGTATTTACCCCAAAGATACAAATGTAGGGATCCAAAGGGATACGTGCACCCCGATGTTTATAGCAGCAATGTCCACAACAGCCAAACTGTGGAAAGAGCCAAGATGTCCATCAACAGATGAATGGATAAAGAAGATGTGGTGTATATATATACAATGGAATATTATGCAGCCATCAAAGGGAATGAAATCTTGCCATTTGCCAATGACATGGATGGAACTGGAGCGTATTATGCTGAGCGAAATAAGGCAATCAGAGAAAGACATGTATCATATGACCTCACTGATATGAGGAATTCTTAATCTCAGGAAACAAACTAAGGGTTGCTGGAGTGGTGGGGGGTGGGAGGGATGGGGTGGCTGGGTGATAGACATTGGGGAGGGTATGTGCTATGGTGAGTGCTGTGAATTGTGTAAGATTGTTGAATCACAGACCTGTACCTTCGAAACAAATAATACATGTTAAAAAAAAAAAAAAGATGAAGAAGATAGCAGGAGGGGAAGAATGAAGGGGGGGAAATTGGAGGGGGAGATGAACCATGAGAGACTATGGAGTCTGAGAAACAAACTAAGGGTTCTAGTGGGGGGGGTTGGGGGGATGGGTTAGCCTGGTGATGGGTATTAAAGAAGGCACTGCATGGAGCACTGGGTGTTATACATAAACAATGAATCATGTAACACTACATCAAAAACTAATGATGTAATGTATGGTGATTAACATAATAAAAAAAAAAAGAAAAAGAGTAGACGCCAAGATGGCCAGGAGGGAGAAAGGAAAGACTTTCATTTTTATCATTGTTTTATTTGCTGGTATCTCAAGACCAGAACACCTGCCTTCAGGTATTCAGACTGTCTTTTAGTGTGCCAAAGTTGTCTCTCATGACTGGTATCCTATTTGAATTTCTCCTTCAGTGTAAACTTTATTTCCTAACAAGCAGATTAGAGGCCATTCTGAAGATGGGCACTGAGCTATGAACAACACTGCTCTGGTCCCAGCAACTTGAGTCAGTGGGTGCATCCATGTGTGGCCAAGGGCAGTATTTCAATTTGTTCCTCCTATGTCTTATCTGAACACTATCCTCAGAGCTCCACAAAGGCACCCAATTTTATCACAATAGAAAGCTCTTAAGCCCTCTCCATATGCTCATCAACACAAGCTTTTCCAGTAGAGAGGGAGGGGAGAAAAAAAAAAAACACACACACACACATACAACATCAGTAACAAAAACAGCTTTTTAATACTGGCTTTCTGCTTTCATTGAGCCTTCTAAGTATAAGGAGAAGAAACGAAATCTGGATTCCACATGTTATTAGCAAGAAATGAGAATCCTATCATTTTGCAGGAAGTTATTAATATTCATATGCTCACCTTTCTTTTCTTTCACATTGGATAGTAGGATTCATGTTGTGCTTTGCTGTAATTCTATGGCTTCTATTCATTAAATAATATGACTTGAGCTTTTCATAGTCTTTGAGAAGAGAGAGCAAGAATATTGGAGGCCTGGGGCTCCAAAGGATCTCTAGCTCACCAGCTAAATATTCATCAAAATAGGACACACTGCCTAATCTTTCTCTCCTCTTACAATCTTTGTTAGGAGAAATGATTCTTGTCACGCCCTTTCCATTCTCATTAAAGTTCACGCTTTAAAAAAAAATTAAGGCAGAAGAGCCGAATACTTTATCTAAGTGATGACTTGTAATAGCATATTGTGTGGCTTTGACCTTTTTGATGGATTCTATAATGCAACTGGCTTATTATTTCCAGGTTTTTTTCTGCCATAGCTCCTATTTAACAGTATCCCTGAACTTCTTGAAAGAGAATAAAGGGGATTATGTTCAATGAAGACTTGAAGACTATATTAAAAAAAAAAAATCAAAGAAGTCCAGAGAACAGAAAGAAGTTATCAAAAGAGAAGTGATCACCTGTAGAAATGTCCACAGGTATCAGGGCCAGAACACAAGTATACAATGGTGAAGGAAACAGGGCCACTTGCCAAACTGGGATACTGAGAGGAAACCAGATGACAGAAGGTATTTGTCTTTAATCTCCTCTACTGAATTAGAGTATCTGAATGAAATTCCTTTCTTCCAGAACAGAGAAGAATTTGGGATCTAGATTGCCCAGATGATGAAAGAGTCCTTTGCATCAAGGTATTTAGAAGTATTTTTCTCTCATTTCTCTCTTTACCACCCCATACACAGATTCCAAAAATGCAGCATTGATTTGTGTTTAATCATTTATTGCTACTCAACAAACCACCCTAAAAATTAGTGCTCTAAATAATGACGACCTGTATTTTGAAATTTGAGCTGGGCTCGGCAGGGACATCACCCCTCCGGTCCTCATGTCAGTGGGGGCAGCTTGAAGCTCACATGCCTGATAATTGATGCTGGCTGTCAGCTGGGCTCTCAGCTGGGGCTATGGCTAGAATACCCTCAAATGGCCTGTTTGAGTTCTTGGCTTCCTCCCAACATGGTAGCTGTTTCCATAATACTAATGTTCCAAGAGTACCAGGCAGCGGCCCCGTTAGTTTTATGCCTTAGAAGTCACATAGTGTCACTTCTGCATTAGTCACAGGCTCATTCAGATTCAAGGGGAGGGAACCCAGATCTTAACTCTCAATGAAGGAAAGCTAACTTCATTTTTCAAGAACACATGAGATGTGTCTTCCTTACAAAACATACCCCAATCCAATTCGTTCTCTGGACACACTTCAGGTTAACTACTTCATGATACAGCAATTCTCTAAGATTAGGTATGTGAGATAACAAATTTGTTAAATTTACATCTGCAAGTAGTGACATCGAGTTGGATGGGCCAACACAGAGATGACTAAATCAAATTTAGGCTCAGATCATTGCATTCATTTGGGATGCAGGAAAAAATGGCTGTAAGTGATGAAGACAAAATTAGCCACCTTTTCTCTTGGTGCATAAAAGGAGGTTAAGTACTTGGTGAACCTGTAACAATACTTTTTGGGTATTTTCTTATTTCCTAAATTGATGCTTTGGTAAATGTAAATTTCAGAATTATTAAATTGTACTATACTGGTCTGGAACAAAACTCCTAGGGATACAAAAAAGTTCAAACTAAAGTAACATAAGAACATAATTATTGAGACAAAAAAAAAATCAAAATCCTCCCTAAAACATGCAAAAAAAAAAAAAGTCTCCATTCTGTCAGCAGGAATGATGCAGTAAACCCTTCTTCTCAGACACTTAAATAGTAGTCAAGGGAGCAGGCTGTGGAGTTAGGAACCTAGGTACCAAGTATGTAGCATTATCACTATCCATGTGTCTTTTAACATTATAGTTCTTTTTTTTTTTTTTAAGATTTTATCTATTTATTTGACAGAGAGAGACACAGCGAGAGAGGGAACACAAGCAGGGGGGAGTGGGAGAGGGAGAAGCAGGCTTCCCGCAGAGCAGGGAGCCCGACGCGGGGCTCGATCCCAGGACCCTGGGATCATGACCTGAGCCGAAGGCAGACGCCCAACTGACTGAGCCACCCAGGTGCCCCTTAACATTATAGTTCTTAATTTCTCTATGAATCACTTTTCTTATCTATAAAAAAATTAAGGAAAATAAGAGAATCTAAACAATTTGGTGTTTTGAATATTAAGCCAGCCAACACAAGTGAAGTCTTAGCACAGGTTCTGGCACACAGTAATCATGAGCTCTGTGTCCATCTCAGAAGCTCACCAACTCTGGCTCATCAGTGGGAAAGACCATCTTGGCCAAATGAGTCTACAGACATTACCTGGAAGAAGAGCCAGGGCAAGGTCACCAAGGACATTTTCAAAATCAACTTTTTTGTTACTAGAGTAAGAATGGCCATGCATATCCACAGACCAGAATGCAAAGCCACAAACTGACCATAACACATATGATAAACAGCACTGTTTGATAAATAATGAAGTTTATATGCATTTAGTTCTGGGGAATTTAATTATATATTTTAGGAGATTCTGTAGAATTGGGAAAAAACTATAACAAAAGATTATTTTTAGCTAAGCTGTTTTTCTGATTTTATATATAATCATTTTTGTCTCCATCTTAACTAAGAAACTATTAGTTCCAAAATTGGATATGGTTCCCCTTCGTCCAGCTGCAAGGTAACTTCTGAATGACTAATGCAGTATTGTGGGTTTAAATGGATTATTATTTACAAGAAGAGAAGATGATTTTTTAAACCATAATATAATAATCTAATTCAGGAAATTAACATTGGTAGAATACTATTTGAAACATATGCAATTTAAAAAATTCTCACAATCAACAAAACTAAAAGGCAACCTATGGAATGGGAGAAGATATTTGCAAATGACACATCCGATAAAGGATTAGTATCCAAAATATATAAAGAACTGATAAAACTCCAGACCCTAAAAATATTCCAATTAAAAAGTGGGCAGAAGACACGAACAGACATTTCTCCAAAGAAGACATACAGATGGCCAAACGGACACATGCTCAACATCACTCATCATCAGGGAAATGCAAATCAAAATTTCTCACACCTGTCAGGATGGCTAAAATAAAAAACTCAAGAAACAATAAGTGTTGGTGAAGATGTAAAAACAAGGGAACCCTCTTGCACTGTTGGTAGGAATGCAAACTGGTGCAGCCATTGTGTAAAACAGTATGGAGGTTCCTCAAACAATTAAATATAGAACTACCCAATGATCCAGTAATCTCAATATTGGGTATTTATCCCCAAAATACAAAAACACTAATTCAAAGAGATACATGCACTCCTATGTTTATAGCAGCATTATTTATTTTATTTTAATTTATTTATCTGAGAGAGAGAGAGAGAGAGAGAGAGCACACGAGTGGGGTGAGGGGCAGAGGGAGAAGCAGATTCCCTGCCGAGCAGGGAGCCCGATTCAGGACTCAATCCTGGGACTCTGGGATTATGACCTGAGCCGAAGGCAAACGCTTAACCAACTGAGCCACCAAGGCGCCCTATAGCAGTATTATTTACAATAGCCAAATTATGGAAGTAGCCCACATGTTCATTGATAAATGGATAAAAAAGATGTGGTATGTATATATAATAGAATATTTTTCAGCCATAAAGAAGAATGAAATCTTGCCATTTGCGATGACATGGATGGATCTAGAGAGTATAAGGCTAAGTGAAATAAGTCAGTCAGAGAAACAAATACCATATAATTTCACTCATGTGGAATTTAAGAAACAAAACAAATGAGCAAAGGAAGAAAAACAGAGACCCCAACCAAGAAATAGAACCAAGTAATGGTTACCAGAAGGGAGGTGATGGAGGGATGGGTTAAATAGGTGATGGGAATTAAAGAGTATACTATCATGATGAAAAGAATAAAATAAAATGATAATTAAAAATTTTTTCATTGTCTCATTAATGTTCTTTGGTATAGAATCAATCAGTGTTCCCACATTACATTAACAGTAAAGTCCCCTTAGTTTCTTCCAGTCTGTAATAATTTCTCCTCTGTCTTTGTCATGACTTGGAAAGTTTCAAAGAGTACCAGTCAGTTATTCTGGAAAACATCCTTCAATTTGGATTTGTCTGATGCCTCCTTGTTTTTAGACTGAGGTTACATATTTTTGGCAATAAGACCTCAGAAGTGATGTTGTAACCTTCATAAGGTATCAAAGGTAACGTTAACCTTGATTATTTGGTTAAGGTGCTGTCTTCCAGGTTTCTCCACTCTCAAGCTATTCTTTTCCCCTTTGTTATTAATATTTCTTGATGGAAGGTATTTTGAGACCGTGCAGATGCCTTGTTTCTGATCATACTTTATCCCAATAATTTTAGTATCCACTAATGATTACTGCCTGGAACAACTATTAGAGGGTCCTTGCAAAATGGTGATTTTGTACTGCCATCTGTCATTACATTATACTTCTTCTTCTGCATTTATGCATTCAATTCAATTATTTATTTATATCAGTATGGACTCATTGACGTTTGTTTCATTCTGTAAGTTTAATTCATTATTGCCCTCAAATTGGCAAGTGTGGTCTCCTTCAAGCTGCCTCCTGGGCTCTTTCAACATGACCCCATTAGCTTTTGAGCACTCTTACTTTCTGACACAACATGATGCTTCAAACTCATCTTGTATTTTTGCTGCCCTGGCCCTTGAATCTACAGTTATTCTAGAGAGCCCCCCCCCCTTTTTTTTCTGGAGAATGTATATATAAGTAAGATGTGGGTGCTAGGTGTCATCTTTTCTACCAGGGTGTCATTGCTCCTAGCCCTCTCAGTGGCCAGAACTAGGCAACACAGGTATGTATACATATATAACATATACACATCTATTTCTGTATCTATTTATCTGCATGCATATTAAAAGCTATGAGTTCTGGTGCACCTGGGTGGCTCAGTCAGTTGAGCATCTGACTTGATTTCAGCTCAGGTCATGTTCTCAGGTTCCTGGGATGGAGTCCCATGTTGGGTTCCATGCTTAGCAGGGAGTCTACTTGAGGATTCTCTCCCTCTGCCCCGTGCATCCCCCCATCGCCCCCCACCTTGCTCAAGCACTCTCTCTCTCAAAATAAATAACTCTTGGGAAAAAAAAGCAAAGTTATGAGTTCATGCAGGTATCGCCTATCCAAACACAACACAAGGTTCCTTCTAGTTTTCTCTCATTCTTATGAGTAACTTCTTTCTCTGACAGTAAGAAACCTGTCTCTCATTATCCACAATATACTTCATTATTCTCTGAGTCCTCCTACATACATAAATTATTTTCATAATTGTGAACCCACAAAAGTTTATTAGCTATTGTACAGTAATTGTGTACAGTTATTTTTGTCTTTAGTCTTATGTAGCATATAGTCAAATTGTCTTCTAAAACTACTTGTGCTCGTTTTTTATTCCTCAAACCACTCAGCATGGTTACATTGATCATTTGTAATACAGTTAAATTTATTTATTACTGTCTATATTGAATTTTGTGTTATACCTATGTGATGGTTAATTTTCTGTGTTGCCTTGACTAGAGATGCCAAGATAGCCAGTAAAATATTATTTCTGGGTGTGTCTGTGAGGGTGTACCTGAAAAAGATTAGTATTCTAATTGGTAAACTGAATAAAGCAGGTGGCCCTCCCCAAGGTTGGGGGGCATCATTCAGTCTCTGAAGGGCTTGAGTAGAGTGGAAAGGCAGAGGAAGGGCCAATTCACTGTCTCTACTTGAGCTGAAATAGGTGCCTTCTCCTGCCCTCAGATACTGGTACTCCCAATTGTCAGGCTTTTGGACTCAGATCAGGACTTACACCACAAGCCCTCCAATTCTTAGGTGTTTACACTGGGACTGAATTACAATACCAACTTCCCTGGTTCTCCAGCTTGCAGACTGAAAGTAGTGGGACTTCCCTCTCTCCATAACTGTCTGAGCCAATTCCTGTAAATTAATCTCTTCTAAATATCCATATATATCCTATGGGTTCTATCTCTCTGGAAAACTCTGACTAATGCAACCCACATTCAGGTTTATTTTAACTGTTTAGTTTTTGATACCTGAAGTGTTCAAATGTTGTAAGAGTCAATACTATATCAAAGATATTATCAGAGAAGTGGTATTTCTCCTTTATGCCTCCTACCCTCTTTGCCCATTTTTTCCACCCATCTGTAACTACCCCTTCTAGGTAAACAATTTCTAACAGGAATGTGTGTAATCATAGATACTTGGAGACTCACCATTAAAATTAACGTTGCGGATATACTTCAACAACTTCTTGCCCCCAGCTTGCTCCATCTCTGGACAGACGCCTCGGTAGTCAGCACAGAGATCTTTGTTCATATGATGGAGGGCATGAGCCATCGCATAGACTGCATCAATCACAAACTGAACTTTACCTTCCTGTTCATAGTTGGAATCTTTTCCAATTCTCTCCTGTCCTGCACATGAAAACAATAAACACGCACACACAAAGATTGGTGTTGAGTAAAACGTGTATATTTACATTTACTTTCAACTATGCTTAAAGCAAACAATGTTTTGGGGAATACAATCGTGCAAACTACATATCCACATTTGGCTACCATATTAAGTTGTTTTGATAGTGTTTGGTATTTTGACTTGGTAGCACTAACCTTTCTCATATATTAGACAAACTATAGAAGCACACTCCAAAAGATCACAATGACAGCTTTTGTAATAAGCCAACATACTGCTCAAATATAGCAGTCCCATAGAATAAAGAGATTGCTGGGATTAGAGACTGGATTTCAATATTCAAATCTTCAAAGTTCACTCACTCTAGAGAGGTGTTGGATCAAAAGGAAAATGATAGAAAACAAACTGAATTCGACACCTGAATTTCAATATACTTCTATATATTTACTCCATCTCTTGTCTGGTTCAAAGGTTGGTATTACTGGCAACTCAGGTGCTCAGGCTAGAAACTGTGTCATTTTTTATTCCTTCCTTTACTGCCCATCCTCACATTTATCTAATGAGGAGCTAAGTTCTATCAATTCTAGCTCTGTAACACTGAGTTGTAGCCACACCATCAATGCCCCGTTATGCCCTTCTCATCTTTCATCGGGATGCAATGCTAGATGCCTTCCTTCATCTATTCATTCCTCCATATTCACCTTTCCAAATAACAGAGCTTATCACCTCACACTCATGCTCAGAATTCTTCCATGGTTCTTCATTGCCCACAAAATAAAATTCAAATTCTTTCCCCTGACAAATGAGGATGCTCATCACTTTGCCCCAATCTGCCTAATAATAATAATAACTGATATTAAATGCCCTTCACTGTGTTAGAAACTTTGTATACTTTATTTTTATTTCATTTTTACTTTGTGAGTTAAATATTATTTATCCTCACTATACAGATAGGAAAGGTCAGCCTTAATAGAGATTAATTTACTTCCCAAGACCACTTACAAGTAGAGTGATTATCCCAAGAACAAAGAATCCAATCAAGAAATGGGTAGAAGACATGAACAGACATTTTTCCAAAGAAGACATCCAAATGGCCAACAATCACATGAAAAAGTGCTCAACATCGCTCGACATCAGGGAAATCCAAATCAAAACCTCAATGAGATACCACCTCACACCAGTCAGAATGGCTAAAATTAACAAGTCAGGAAATGACACATGTTGGCAGGCATGCAGAGAAAGGGGAACCCTCCTACACTGTTGGTGGGAATGCAAGCTGGTGAAGCCACTCTGGAAAACAGTATGGACGTTCCTCAAAAAGTTGAAAATAGAGCTAGCATACGACCCAGCAATTGCACTACTGGGTATTTATCCCAAAGATACAAATGTAGGGATCTGAAGGGGTACGTGCACCCCGATGTTTATAGCAGCAATGTCCACAATAGCCAAACTGTGGAAAGAGCCAAGATGTCCATCGACAGATGAATGGATAAAGAAGAGGTGGTATATATATACAATGGAATATTATGCAGCCATCAAAAGGAATGAGATCTTGCCATTTGCAATGACATGGATGGAACTGGAGGGTGTTATGCTGAGTGAAATAAGTCAAACAGAGAAAGATATGTATCATATGACCTCACTGATATGAGGAATTCTTAAGCTCAGGAAACCAACTGAGGGTTGCTGGAGTGGGGGGTGGGATGGGAGGAATGGGGTGGCTGGGTGATAGACACTGGGGAGGGTATGTGCTATGATGAGCGCTGTGAATTGTGCAAGACTGTTGAATCACAGATCTGTACCTCTGAAACAAATAATGCAATATATGTTAAGAAAAAAAAAGAAGAAGATAGCAGGAGGGGAAGAATGAAGGTGGGGAAATCGGAGGGGGAGACGAATCATGAGAGACAATGGACTCTGAAAAACAAACTGAGGGTTCTAGAGGGTAGGGGGGTGGAAGGATGGGTTAGTCTGGTGATGGGTATTAAAGAGGGCACATTCTGCATGGAGCACTGGGTGTTATGCACAAACAATGATTCATGGAACATGACATCAAAAACTAATGATGTAATGTATGGTGATTAACATAATAAAAAAAATTAAAAATAAAATAAATGGCACATTTCCAAAAAAAAAAAAAACCCAAAAAACAAAACAACAAAAAAACAAGTAGAGTGATTATGACAGCTCAGATTTGTCCAAACCCAAAGCCCACATTCTCCTTACTACATTGACCCTACACAAACCTTTCCCTATAATTTTGTTATTGTTGTTGTTCCAGACAGATACAGTGCTTTTTTTTTTTTTTTTTCCTGAAAACACCATCAACTCTAATGTTAAGTTATATTTGCTCATGCTCTTGACTTTGCTGGAAACATCCTGCCTCCTGCTGTCACTCATCACAACTTAATTCTCTCTCCCTGGTGCAATGCAATGGTTGCCTACACTTAGTCCCTCAATCACATTTAAGGATTTTCATGAAAAATTTCAAATCTTTATTATAAAATTAATAGTAGCACTATATTTTAATGTTCTACCAGTTTCCCAGAATTTTTTCTTTTCTTTTTTTCCCCTTATATCCCCAACAGCAAACACAGCATTTAGTAGTTAGTAGATTCTAGACAATACTTGTATTAAATTATGCATTCATTAAGCACATGATACCAAGAACTCTCTCTAGACCTCTTGATCCTTTATGAAGAATAATTATCCACAGATTGCATTTCACTTTCACAGCAATATTTCCCAAATTGTTTTCTATGGCACATTTCTATAGTGAACAAACAAGAGGAATTCTACAAACCCAAACCTTTCCCCTGCAAAATAAAAGGTTCCTGATAGACACTGCATTATATATTTTTAGATTTCTTTACTGACAGACTTTTCCAAAGCATTTAATGTTATGAGAAAAATTATAATCTATAAGAAGAAATTTCACAATTTCCCAAATTTGCTTGAATTTGTATTTTTCCTTTTCAGACTACACATTAGTATCTCATAGGGCAGACACTTCTTTGTGTGTGTGTGTGTGTGTGTGTGTATACGTGTGTGTGTGTATATATATGTAATTTAAATATTTATTATATAAATAATTTAAATATCAACCAACCTCATGCTTACTGCCTGTCATTGGATCTAGGTCTTTTCAGTGTGTGTACAGGATTTTTGTTTTTTGAGTAAGATAAAATTCATTAAAAATTCATACTGCTACTTCCAATTGAAATTCAGGACTACAATTTTTTTATTAATCTCAGCACACTTACACTTCTACCTCCTTTTATGAGGAAAATCCTTGTTCTTAATGATACCATTAGGATGATTCATTTGCTTTATTCCATAATATAGATATTCTTAAAATATCTTGTCTAACAGTCTAAGAAGTATATGAATAGCCTTTTGAAAATTGTTTTTCAATTTTTTGCCTATTTTGGTGGTAGATTCTGAGATTAGGGATTGCTTTGTTAAAGGGTAAATTTATATGCATTTTTTCCTAAATATTGACACATTCTCCTCTACAGTGAGACTGTACTAATTTGCTCTCCTACCAACAAAGGGTGAAAGTGTTCATTTCCCTAAGGACCTCAACAAAGTATATTGTGGAACCTGATTTTGTCAATCACATAGATATGTGTGAAACACCTATATAGTGTATTTTCATTTGCTTTTTTCTGAGTATAGGGGAGGTTGAACATTTGAGCATATGATTGAGACCCATTGTATTTCTTTTTCTTTTCTTTTTTTTTTTAAAGATTTTATTTATTTATTTGAGACAGAGAGAATGAGAGAGCCAGAGAGCACATGAGAGGAGGGAGGGTCAGAGGGAGAAGCAGCCTCCTCGCTGAGCAAGGAGCCCGATGTGGGACTCGATCCCGGGACTCCAGGATCATGACCTGAGCCGAAGGCAGTCACTTAACCAACTGAGCCACCCAGGCGCCCTGTATTTATTTTTCTGTAAACTGTTCATAATGCAACCAATTTTTATAAAAACTTGGTCATTTCCTTGTCTATTTTTAAAAGCTATTTATTAATTAGAAATATTAACTCTTTGAGATTAAGTTGCAAATCTTATTCCCAGTTGGTCATTTTTCATTTTCTTTCTTTACATATTTTCCAAATAAAATTTTGTAGATATGAATTTTTTTCAGTTTTGGACTTTTTTAAAATTTAAATTCAATTAATTAACATATAGTGTATTATTAGTTTCAGGGGTAGAGTTCAGTGATTCATCAGTTTTATATAACACCCAGTGGTCATTACATCATGTGCTCTCCCCTTAATGACCATCAGCCAGTTACCCCATCCCTCTACCCCCTTCCCTCCAGCAACCCTCAGTTTGTTTCCTATGATTAAGAGTCTCTTATGGCTTGTCTCCCTCTCTGATTTTGTCTTGTTTTATTTTTCCTGGGTTTGTTTCTTTTAGTAACCAGAATCATGCTGTATGTATTGTTCTTTGATGTGCTTGTTGGAGATGTTCTCAGTCTAGTACACTCCTTTTATCCATTATATATTCCACAGAATTAGTGTCATTGGGTTTCTTCATTCTGCTGTTATAATTATGCCCACTTTTGTGCACAAACTTGAGCATAGGGGCTGGAATTTGAGGCGGAGAGTGTCAGTTTGAGTCCTTGTCAATCTGAAGTGAAGGCATGTTGCCTTGGCATTGAGCACATGGCAGGAAGTGCATGCTGACTTGGGCAGGAGGGCAGCTGGACTGTGGATTTGGGACCCACAGGCCAATGGCATTGTGTGTGATGGGGATGTGGCTAGTTTTGCTCCTGGTCATGAATTCCTTTAACTTTTTTTTTTTTTCTGGGAAACTCTCTCTCTCCTTCTATTCTGAATGAAAGCCTTGCCTGATAGAATATTCTTGGCTACAGATTTTTTCCTTTTAGCTCTTTGACTCTATCATGCCACCCCCTTCCAGACTGCAAAGTTTCTGTTGAAAAATCCACTGATCAACTTATGGGGTTTCCCTTGTATATAACTGCTTTCTTTTCTCTTGCTGCTTTTAAAATTCTCTCTTTAGTACTATCTTATTTACATCGTGTCTTGGTGCAGATCTCTTTGGGTTGGTTTTGTTGGGGGCTCTCTGTGCTTCCTAGATCTGGATTTCTCTTCTTTCCCCAGATTCATGAAGTTTTCAGCTATTATTTCTTCAAATAAATCTTCTGCCCCCTTTTGTCTCTCTTTTCCTGGGATCACTATCATGCAACTAATATACTTGACAGTGTTGCTGAGTTCCTGGGTTTATTCTCATTTTGCATTTTTCTTTTCCCCTCTCATCTGCTCAGCTTGATTACTTTCCATTACTCTGTCCTCCAGGTTGCTGATCCATTCTTCTACTTCCTCTTGTTTGCTACTTACTCCAGGTGGTCTATTTTTAATTTCATTTAGTGAGTTCCTTATCTCCAGTTGGTTCTTTTTTAGGTCTCCTATCTCTTTGTGGAGGGTCTCGTGGAGGTCCTGCACTCCTTTCTCAATTCTAGAGAGTATCTTTATGAGCATTACTGTAAATTCGCTATCAGACATATTACTTATCTCTATTTTGTTTAGGTCCCTTGCTATGATTTTGTTCCGCTCTTTCATTTGGGACATATTCCTCTTTCTCCTCATTTTGTCTATTGCTGTGTCTGTTTCTATGCGTTAGGAAAGTCAGCTATGTCTCCTGCACTTGAAAGTAGTGGCTTTATGGAGAAGAGGTCCTGTAGTGCCCCACAGTGTAATGTCTCCTTTGCACCAGAAAATGGTGTTTCCAAGGTGTCTCCTATGTGTGTTGCTACAGGGGTTTCTTACTGTTGTGGAAAGCTGTGTTCGCCTTCAGTCCAGCCTGTGATGGCTCTCTCTCTCTCTCTGTTGTGGGCAGACTCTGGTGCCTGTGGTGTTAGTGGGCCAGTCTGGGGCTGCCTTGGGATTGAGTTGAGTCAGACCAGGTATTTGCCAGAGATGAAGTAGCAACAAACTGCAGGGCACTTTCCCTGTGTTGTCCCCTGAGAAGCTTTTTTTGGTGGGTGGGGCCTGCAGTCAGACCAGCTGTCTGCCCCAAGCTCACTGCTGGGGTCGCAGTCAGACTGGTGTGTGGTTATCTTCCCCTCTCCTCTCCCTAGAGCAGGACTCACTTTGGAGTGGTGTTGGCCCTTGTCTGGGCTGCTTGCACACTGCCAGGCTTGTGGCACTGCTTTGATGGGATCTTGCCAAGAGCATATCGGAGGAGGTGGATTTTGCTGTGGCCTCTTGTCTACATCTGGCTGTGGAAAGTCTGTCCTGCTAGTCTTTGGGTCACTTTCTGGGTTATTTATGCTGATGTGGATGTTCTCTAGGTGGCCACGCTGCACGAGCTTAGCCCAGGGTACTCCTAATTTGCCATCTTCCCAGCAGCCTCTCAATATAAAATTTTTTCTAAACAAATTATCTTTTTCTTTTTTTTAACTTCTAGATTATGAATTCCCACTCTCAGAGTAAAGAAGACTCCGCCCATGTCTTCTTCTAGTGCTTGTATAATTTTGTTTTTAAAAGTTGGATATTTGAGGGCTTCTGGATGGCTCAGTTAGTTAAGCATCTGCCTTTGGCTCAGGTCACGATCCCAGGGTCCTGGGATTGAGTCCTGAATTGGGCTTTCTGCCCAACTGCCCAACTGGGCTCAGTTGGTTAAGTGTCTGACTCTTGATTTTGGCTCATGTCATGATCTCAGGGTTGTGAGATCAAGCCCCATGTTGGGCTCTGCTCTGAGTGTGGAGCCTGCTTAAGATTCTGTCTCCCTTTCTCTCTGCCTCTCCTCATACACTTGTACTCTCATGCTCATGTACATGCTCTCTCTTTCTCCATCTCTTAAAAAAATATATATTTTTAATCCATTTCAAATGTATTCTGGTATAGAGAGTGAGGAATAAATCAAAATTTTATCTTTTTCCATATAGCTATTCACTTGTAACATACAACAGCTTAACTTCTGTCACAGATTTGAGGTGGTGTCTTCATTTTATACTAAATTTCTGTATGTAATTAGGTCTATTTCTGGATTTTAAAAATCTATTTCATTGTTTGGTTTGTCTATTCATGCACCAATACTAGGATTCAATTATAAAGGATAACATTTTAATAACTGGTAGAGTTAGACGTTTTTACACATAATTATTCTTTTTTCTTCATATTTTCCTGGTTATTATTATTTACTGAAATGAACTTTATTAATCACTTATATAGCTTGAGGAAAAAAAAACTTGATGGTACATTTATTGGGTTTATGCTGTATTTATAAATAAACTACAACAGAAATCTTTATGAAGGTGAATCTCCCTACCTTTTTCTCTCCTCTTGGTCAAGTCTACTTTGTTTCCTTCAGTGTTTGCCTATTTCTCAAAATAAAGATTTTGAGTGTTCTTGAAAAGTCAGCCTAGGTATTTCATATATTTGTCCTATTATAAATACAGTTTTCTTTGCTATGAATTTCTTATTGGTTTTTGGTTGTATATGTAAAAGCTGTTCTTTGTTTTGTTGTGGTTATATTACTTTTCAACTTTCTATCATGAAAAATTTTAAATGTAGTATAAGGTTGAAAGAACTTTACAGTGAACCCACCAACTAGATTCTTATATTAACATTTTACAATACTTACTTTACAAGGTAATTCATTTTCTCATATTAACTTTATAACCTGCTACTTTAGAAATTTGTTATTTTTTATAGTACTTAAAAAAAGACAATTGTGAAGGCATTATGACCCCTATAAAATATGTACTATGGAACAGGTTCAGACTAATAATTCAGGAGATCAGTTTCTATACTGCATTCATAGAGGTAGTTATCCCAGAAAGAATATCTTAAAAAATAATAGCAATATTTTAAATAATACTATTTGTGGAACACTGTAGGCTTTATGTCTTTCTTGGAGAGTCACCAGGTATATTAGCTTATTAAAGGCTCTAAGAGATTTAAGACATAAGTTTGTCTTTGGGGCTACCAGGACTTGAAAAATGTATAACAAGAGTATCAGAAGTGGAAAGTTTATTAAAAAAAAAAAAGTTTAACTTTATTTCCCCTAGTGTCAGAGACACAACTACTTGCCAACTTTCTCCCCTCCTTCTTTAATTGAAATCTGTTCTCTTCAGATACTGACACCACTAATGTGTGTGTGTGTGGCTGTGTGTGTGTGTGTGTGTGTGTTGGGGGGGGATGAAGGGAAGGAGGGAGATGGAGAAAGAGAAGGAGAGGGAGAAAGAAAGGGAGAGAGAGAGAGAAAGAAACACACGTGTTCTGAACCTTCTTTGAGCCTCACTGAGTCAGTTCTGATTTGCCTAACCAACCTAATTTCTTCTGCAAGGGCTGATTTAGAACAAGCATGGGAAGCAATTCTAGCCAGTGAGATATAAGAGGAGTTTGGTGGGGTACTCCTGAGAAAGTTTATTTGCTCTTAGAAAGAGATGTACTCAATTTTATCAAAAGCAAGCCACAACACATACCCTGCAATTACTCTGGTCATTTTGTGATCCTAAGAAAATTACACAGCAAACAATTGACAGCATAAAAATGTGGTAGGTATATGAAAATATAAATGAGTTTTGAGTTAGCCAAGCCTGAAATCACTCTTTCTCCATGTGACATATTAAATGGTTTGTCCACTTAACTGAAGCTTAATACTCAATATTTTCCATGTTCCTATGAATGCTACACTTCTTATTCATATAGCAGTTTATAATATCCTAGCATTAAGCTCCTCCCCCCAAAAACACCATGAAATGCAGTTTTAATAAATACTTTAACATAGACTGAAGTAAGGGGAAATAAGAACATCTTTTTTTTTAGGATTTATTAATTTATCTTAGAAGGAGAAAGAGAGCACCCCCATGAGTGCAGGGAGGGGCAGAGGGAGAGAATCTTTAAGCAGACTCCCCACCTAACATATAGCCCAACTTGGGGCTAGATCCCACAACCCACGAGATCACAACCTGAGCAGACCAAGAGTCAGATGTTCAACCAACTAGGCCACCTAGGTGTCCCGAAAATAACATTTTCAATTAATTGTTAGTTAACAGCTCATTCTTTCCATCTTTCTGATTAGCTAAGATGTTGTCATATTCTTTTCTTGGATGACATTCATCCTTTTCAACATGTTTCTCAGGAAAGGGTCTCAGGTTTAAATAAGTAAGGAAAACACTGAAGCACTACCTTTTATTTCTCCAGCATGCAAAGAAGCTTATCTTTTAAAGTCTTGTGATTTTCTGGAAATGGATAAATTCCTAGAAACAAAATCTTCCAAAATGGAATTAGAAAGAAATAGAAAATCAGAGCAGACTAATTACCAGTAATGAAATTAAATCAGTAATTAAAAATCTACCAAAAAATAAAAGTCCAGGACTAATTGGATTCATAGGTGAATTCTACCAAAGATTTAAAGAATTAATACCAAAATTAATAACTTTTCTCAAACTATTCCAAAAAATTAAAGAGGAAGGAAAGACTTCAAATACATTCTGGAGGACAGCTTATCCTGATAACAAAACCAGACAAAGAGACCACAAAATAAATAAATAAATAAAACTACAGGTCAATATCTTTGATGAATATTGGTGCAAAAATCCTTGACAGATTATTAGCAAACCACATTCAACAATACATTAAAAGGATCATTCACCATAATTAAGTAGGATTAATTTTGGGGATGCAAAGATAATTCAATATTCACAAATCAATCAATGTGACACACCTCATCACAAAATGAAGGATAAAAATGATCATCTCATTAGATGCAGAAAAAGCATTTGACAAAATTCAGCATCTGTTTATATTAAAAACTCTCCACAAAGTGGTTTTAAAGGGAACATAACTCAATGTAATAAAGGCCATATATGAAAAACACAGAGCTAACATTATACTCAATGGTGAAAAACAGAGCTTTTCCTCTACTATCAGAAACAAAACAAGGATATCCCCTCTCACCATTTTTATTCAATATTGTATTAGAAGTCCTTTCCATAGCAATCAGAGAAGAAAAATTAAAAGTGTACATATGGGTAAAAAGGATGTTAAACTGTCATTATTTGCAGATGACATTATATATAGAAAACCTTAAAGACTCCATCAAAAACGAATGTAATAAATGAATTAAATAAAGGTGCAGGATACAAAATTAACACTGAGAAATCAGTAGCATTTCTATCTACTGATAACATAGTAGTAGAAAGAGAAATCAATAATTCCATTTACAATTTCACCAATAAGAATAAAATGCTTAGTAATAAACTTAACCAAGTAGGTAAAAGACCTGTACTCTGAAAACACTGATGAAAGAAATTGAAGATGACACAAATGGAAAGATATTTCAAACTCATGAATTGGATGAATATTGTTATAATGTCCTTATTACCCAAAGCAATCTACAGATTTAATGCAATCCCTATCAAAATACCAACAGAATTTTTCACAAAAGTGTAAGTAGTAATACTAAAATTTGTATGGAACCACAAAAGACCTCTAGTAGCCAAAACAATCTTGAGAAAGAACAAAGCTGGAGGTATCAAAATCCCAGATTTCAAGATTTACTACAAAGCTGTAGCAATCAGAACAGTATGGCACTGACACAAAAATAGGCACATAGATCAATAGAACACAATAGAGAGCCCAGAAATAAATGCATGCTTATAGAGTCAATAACCGATGATGAGAGGCAAGAATATACAATGGGGAAAAGACAATCTCTTCAAAACACACTGCTGGGAAAACTGGACAGCTACATGCAAAAGAATGAAATTGGACCACTTTCCTATACTATATACAAAAAAGAACTCAAAATGCATTAAACAGCTAAATATGAGACCTAAAATCATAAATATCCTAAAAGGAAACACAAGCAGTAATTTCTCTGACAACAGCCATAGCAACATTTTTCTAGATTGGTCTCCTGAGGCAAGGGAAACAAAAGCAAAAATAAACTATTGGGACTGCATGAAAAGGAAAAGTATTTGCACAGCAAAGGAAATCATCAACAAAACAAAAAGACAACCTATTGAATGGGAAAAGATATTTGTAAGTGATAGATGACTTATTAGTGATATATCCAAATATATATATCAGGTTAATATCCAAAATATATAAAGGATGTGTACAGTAATACCAACAAAACAATTTGATTTAAAAAAATGGACAAAGAACCCAAAGAGACATTTTCCCAAAGATGACATACAGATGGCTGACACATGAAAAGATATTCAACATCTCTAATTAACAGGAAGTGCAAATCAAAACCACAATGAGATAGCATCTTACACCTGTCAGAATGGCTAAAATAAAAAAAGACAAGAAATAACAAGTGTTGGTGAGGATGTGAAGAAAAAAGGAACCCTTGTGCACTCCTTGGTAGGAATGGTAAAGGATGGAGCCTCTGTGAAAAACAGTATGGAAGTTGCTCAAAAAATTAACAGTAGAAATACCGTATGATCCAATAATTCTATGACTGGGTATTTACCACCCCCCAAAACTGAAAACAGTAATTTGAAAAGATACTTGCACCCTTAGGTTTACTGCAGCATTATTTACAATAGCCAAATTATAGAAGCAACTGAAGTCTCCATCAGCAGATGAATGGATAAGGAAGTGTGGTATGTAAACACACACACACACACACACACACACACACACAAATATTACAGAGCCATAGGATGGATGAGGAAACAGAAAAGGATGAGATTGTGCCATTTGTGACATGGAAGAACCTAGAGGGTATTAGGGTAAATGAAATAAGTCAGACTGAGAAAGAAAAATACCATAATGATTTCACTCATATGTGGATTCTAAAAAAAAAAAAAGAATAAAACAAAAAGCAGAATCAAACCTATAAATACAGAGAACAAACTGGTGATTGCCAGAGAGCAGGGGAGTGGGAGGTACAGGCTTCCAATTATGGAATGAATCAGTCATGGGAATAAAAGGGTGCAGCATAAGGAATCCGGTCGATGATACCTTAACAGTGATGAATTGTGACATGGTAGCTACACTTCTGGTGAACATAGCAAAATGTAGAAACTTGTGGAATCACTATGTTGTGCAACTGAAACTAATGTAACATTGTGTGTCAAGTCTATTAAAAAATGTTTAAATGCAAATAGTCTACTGATATTCTGCTCCATTTGTATTTTTCCCCGAGAGTCCAGTATTTATCTTCAAAACACCTTTTAACCCTCCATTGAATAAATTCTCGCTGCACTACACAAAAATAATCCATAAACTCTTCCACTATCAGAATTTCTAGTGTTCATTCTGCTGGTGAAGTCTTCTCTTTGAAAGACCTGCTTAACTTACCAATTTTAGCATATGTCTTTCTCAGAATGTATGCCTTAGTTAATACGCATAAGCAAATTATTCAAAGGAAAAAGCAATTTTAGAAAAAAAATTGTATATTTGAAATTATTAATATAAACAATCCCATTTCAATGGGGAAACCAAAAGAAAGAGACAGGGGGGGGGGGGGGGGGAAGACAGGACACAAAAGATGTTTGCTAATGCAGCCTGAAGAACTTACCAGAATGGCTCAGCAGCTTTGAACAACTGGCCTAACACATACCATATGTTTCTAAAAGAGTGAAGAAAACTGTAATTTTTATTTTTATTTCACATATTGATTGAAATTATTTGCTTTGGAAAGACCTCTCTCAAGTAACGCATGCTTATGCTGACCATACTTTTAAAGCATGCATTACACAGATTTATTTTATTGAATATAGAGCCTCAACTTAAGTATATCTTGAGGCCGAAGTCTTGAGTAGTACACTACATAATTAACTATAATACTAATGCTTGGATTTACTGCAAATGACAAATACCCTAATCAACCGGAAAAGAGTATCACAGTAGCTCTCGAAAGAGAGGGCAGATTTTGTTTGTAACGAAGCTGCAAGATTCTGGGTAAAGAGGATGCAGGGATAGCATGATGGGTACCCTGGTGCTAGAAAATGTTACAGGTTCTGAAAAATGCTACAGTTCCCCAGCAAGCCCTATTAAGATGATTCTGTAGTCCCTTCCATAATTTAAAATTAAATAAATAACGACTTACTGGATATTTTTCCCCTATGGGTATACATTTCTCCTTATAAGATGAATGTTAACAGCAAAATACGATTCTGTGTTTGAGGAAATTTACTTTGCTGCCATCTCCTTGAGTGACCACATTTATAGAAGCTCAGCAGTAAAACACGTAGCCTACAGACATATTAGTAGAAGGAAAGTAAGAAGGTTTGGATTGAACCAAAAAGCCTTCAGTGGGGTTGTGCTTCTATTTGTAAGCGAGGCTGAATGACAACAGAACGGGAAAAGCAATTCCTGATAGGAATGGTGGGGTTCATAGTCAGTACTATGGGCACTGTGTATCTATTATATGCTTTCTATGCACCAGTCTCTGGGCTGAGCATTTCCATGGCTTAATTTTTAACTCTCACAACACTTTCTTCAGTAGGTACTATTATCTTTTCCACTTACCATCCACTTCTTGCCTCTCTGTTACTTCACTATATATTACAATTAGCTCTTCATTTCTTTTCATTTTTAACTTTAGATCCACAAATAATCTCCAAGTTTATGCTAGCCATGACTTTTATATCCTCTTGTCCCCACTGAATATTTCACTATAGAAGTTTCCTGCAAGGAGGAAAACAGTTGATTCTGATAACACCATTGTATCCTTCCCTCATCTCTCTCTCCTTGAGTGGAAGAAGTTAGCGTCCAGAGAAATGGCCAAAATGCTGGCAAAGGAACAAAGAAAACAAAGGAGAAATGGCAGATGACTTACCAACTGATTCCTTAGATGACCAAAATTTGATTACAAATGAACCATTAACATCCTAATGTTCTGCAGTGGATACACATGGAGTTCTTTGTTATATATTCATAAAGAGTTCCAGCAAGGGAAATACACAATGTCTAGCCACAAACCCTCATTTCTAATCCTTTTTCCATGCAGGATGCTTCCTGGAGAGCTATTTAATTGTCAATTAAAACTGAGTTTTCTTCGGCAATTCCATTTCCAATTTCCAGGTAAGTGCAAATAAAGATGCATGCAGTGAATAAATGTGTGTGTGTGTGGGGGGGGGCAGGGCAGCGTGGGGCGGGGGACAGTTTTCATACAGTGCACTGGGGTACAGGAATAAAAGGGAGGGGTGTTTCAGTCCCAATGTTCACACACCCCAAATGTGTAGGCGGTGTTCTGAGAGACTCAACCAAGGACTTTCTTCACTGCCAAGAGCAGCCTGTTGTAGGTAATGCGAGCCAATTCAGCAAAGGTAACAACACTGTTTCTAAAACTCACACCAGGAAACTTGCGATACCAAACAAGAAAAAGATGTAGTTTCTTAAAGATGAGCATGGATGTAGTTTCAATTTCTCACTTAGCTTTCTTCTCCTCTGATTTCTTAAGCTGAATTTCTGTTTATATACTTTTCATTGTTTCTTCATGCAAACTGTAAAAACTTTGGTGAAGTTTCCTTTCCAGAACGGACTTAAAGATTAAGAAAATATATGCTCTAGATGACTATCTTCTTAACCCCTTTTTCAGCTAGAGCTGCTGGAGTAATGGGCTTCTGCCCCTCTGAAATTCTGTGTATATCATTCCAGAAATCATACTCAGGTTGAACCTTCAGACTATTAATTAATCAATTTGTTAAAAATGCATTTAGATACCAGATGATATAATGGGTCTATGCAGTCATCATCGATAGTTGCTAAAACCATGAACTGAAAGGCTGATGGGAATTTTATAGTGAATAGATCTGGTGACAACACAGTGCTGCTGCTTCATCATTTCCTTTCTCCTCCTTCTCCTTCCCAACATCCTCCTCCTCATTCTTTTTTGGCTTTAGACATTCACGATTTATTTGTTTTAATTTAGAAAATGGCACTGTGTATGTATGTGTGAGAAGAGATGGAACATGGAAAACTAAAAATTTCACAAAAAACATATTTTCGGAGTAAAAAATGTCAATTTAGTTTCTCTGCCCTCAGTCACTCCCCTTCCAAATAGAACCACTCTCACTTCTCATCTTAAATAATAATAATAATAATGTTACATATCCTCTGAATGATGCAATAATAAATGTACCTCTTGGTAAACATTTTGTCAAATATATGAAAAGACTGCAACATAAAAAAAGAAAAAGTGAGAGAGAAGGACAAAGAGGGAAACATCTGAACCTGATCTACTGAGTAAATGAGAGGAAATACAGAAAATGGAGCAACAGGTAAATTGACATTAGAGAGATACGAAGAGCAAGATCCAAATGTGAGAAATTCTACAGCAATAGTAATTAAGCTGCTTTATTCAACAAGTAAATGGCAAGAAGTAAAATGGAGAGGAACACTTTTTTAAAGATTTTATTTATTTGAGAGAAAGAGAGAGAGAGAGTGCGAGGAGGGGGAGGGGCAGAGGGAGAGGGAGAGGGAGAAAGAGAATCCCAAGCAGGCTCTGCCGTCAGTGCAGAGCCCAAAGTAGGGCTCAATCCCAGGACCTGAGATCACAACTTGAGCCAAAATCGAGAGTTGGGCGCTTAACCAGCTGAGCCACCCAGGCACCCATGGAGAGGAACATTTTTAGATACAAAAAATGTATTAAAAATGGAGTGTATGGATTTTGTTTAGATACACATGTGAACAAACCAATAGTAAAGACATTCATGTGTGAAGGGGGAAGCTATTTGATATGGAACTGGTGTTTGTTTCTTGTGTACATGTGTTTATCATATATTTTTAAGAACTTTATTCAAAGATGTGCACTTACGTTTTTAAAATAAATTAAATGGCCTCAGTTTACTTTAAATTGGCCAGCAGTGAGAGAAAAACACGTGCTGGGTATATGAAAATAAAATACACTGGGTATTACAGAAGACTGATGAATCACAGACCTGTACCCCTGTACAAATAATACATTCTATGTCAATTAATTGAATTTAAATTTAAAAATCTATTAAAAAATAAAAAAAATAAATACATTGGCACATATTGACTACTATTGAGGTGCAGAGATGGATACACGGGGATTCATCATACTAGTATCTTTGTTTTTGCATTGTATGAAAGATCACATGCTAATGAAAATAAAAATAAAAGAAGAGGATAAAGAACATGAAGGAAGAAGAAGAAGAGCACCAGGGGAGGTAGGGGCACATGAAGGGGTGGAGGAGGGAAAGGAGAAAGAGGAAGAAAAAGAGGACAAAGAACAAAAAGAATATTGGCAGGGAGGCAGGTTAGTTACATTTAAGTGGTACCTACTATGTGCCACATATCCTACTAGACAAGAGACATAGATATAAATACAGAACCCTTTCCTGCTGGCACTTTTCATAGCCCCAGTCAAATGTTCCTGCTGAAATGCAGAGCTTCTCTCATCTCAGGTCTTACAGAATGATTCTGCCTCCCAGGTGTTTGTTCAGGAGAACACACACTGCAGATGCAAAGGCATATGGGCAGGGTGGCCTGACTCCCCCAGTCCAACGTCACTTCCTGGAAGCACAGCGGCCATGTTGCCAAGATGGAGCGGTTCCATCTCAAGGACACCTTGACCCTTCACCTTGTGAACACAGAGAAAAGTCCTAAGGGAATTCATCCCACTGCAGGGTTTGAGAGGACTTCTCAAAATCATCAATCCAATGAAAGCTTATATAAAAAGAAAAAGCTACTGTTTAACTGCATGTGTGCTCCATATCCAGTACTAAGTGACTCTAAATAAAATGGACAAATACGCCCACATATTCTCGCCACTCCCAGCAGAGGCAAGTCTGGGGACTTAAACGTTGCTATATGCCTAGAACCCAAAACACGGCCTGGAATAGAGTGGATATCCACTACACGTGTGTTGAATAAAGGATGAAACAATGAATGAATATCTTGGAAAGGGAAATAAAATAATGAGCCAGTACCTTCTGTAAAAGAGTAGGAAAGGAAGGTAGTGATCCTTCACTCAGGGTAGCAGACGGTGGATAGAGAGTTTAATTCCTTACAAGAGGATTGCAGATGAAAAGGGAGAGAAAGTAGCAGCACAACAAACCCTGATATTTGGGATTTTTTTTTTTTAAACTGAGTTTTTTATGTGGCCAAAGACTTTACTTATCGCTTACACTGGTTTTGATTATTTAAGTAAAGTTGATAAAGATACTGTTAGCCTTTTTTTTTGTCAAGATCAATTTTACACTAAACAAACAGCATATGTGTTTACACATACTTCTTCACACAAAATTTTAACCTTTTAGCTATTATAACTCAAAAATAAGACCAGTTTCTTCATACTGAGCCTTAACAATATCCCTAACTGATGAGAAATAAAGTCAATAGGATTCTCAACTCAAAAATTCTGAAGACACTGCACTTCTTAGCAATGCCACCTGTGTTGAGAAAAATGAAACAATGAATCTGACAAAGAAAATATGTCTTAACCAACTGCTAACCAGAAGGTTGGAATGGACAGTTTGCCAGTCCAGACACACTGGATAATTCACCTGAGGAGCAACTAGCCACGTTCATGCTACCTGGGGAAGGAAAGTCAGTCGGTGGTAATGGAGTGGAACTCTTCATAGAGCAGTACCAAGGAGGTTCTTGATGCAAAGTATCCAAATCCATGCTTTTTTTTTTTAATTGTATTTATTTGTGTGTGTGTGTGTACGTGCGAATGAGAGAGACAGAGACAGAGAGATAGAAAGAAAGAGATAGAACACAAGCAGGGGGAGCGGCAGGCAGAGGGAGAAGCAGGCTCCCCGCTTTAGCAAGGAGCCCAATGTGAGACTTGATCCCAGGACCCTGGGATCATGACCTGAGCCAAGGGCATACGCTTGACTGACTGAGCCACCCAGGCGCCCCTCCATGCTTAGTTTAAAACACACATGTTGCCAGTATGACTTAATTGGGGCAAAATCAAAACACCAACATTTTGAAACCAGTATGTGATGGCATTCCCATCTCTCCTATAACCAGCCCAACAACTACACAAGAGTTAGGAGCATGGATGCTGGCATCAGACAAACCTAGGTTGAAATTCTGCCTCTCTATGTATTATAGTTGTGATTAAAGTGAAGTTACATAACCTCTCTAAGCTTGTTTCTTAGTCTATAAAAAGGTAGTCATTATGAAAGAGAAACTGGTTACATTCTCCATGTGGCTAGATAACATGAGAAATCCTGTATCACTTCCAAGACCTCCAAGCTTACAGCCAGAAATAAGCTACCAAAATAGAGATCATGATTTACCTTAACCCTATTGGGATTCTTGGTTCCAAAGTCCACCTGAATCTTCATAGGCTCAGATGATCACCCTCCTCCAGAACATCTTCAGAACTAAATTCTTCATGCCCCCTTTCTAAGCTTTACTGGGCACTGTCCATAGTACAAGTCTCTCTGATGGCTTTACTTGCCCTTGACCCTTTACTCACTCCAATACAGTGTCTTGTCCCTTGTTCAATGACCAGCTCCTTCCATCTTCACATCTTTGACTGTGCTCTCTGGATTTTTTAATCCATATTGGTCACTCCTCTGTGTAGTCTTATCCCAGTTCTCAAATACTTTTCCTTAACTAAAACCTGGCCATTTCCTTAAAAAAACACTGCTTCCCCCCTGGCTCTATTAAGTGGAGATCATCTTCTTCCTCTTACACAACCCATGTATCCCGCTGCCTTCCTTGCTCTCCAATACCACTTGAATCCTCTAACTTATTTCTCCTTTTGTAAAAAGCTCCTGCTCCTTTGAGTCTTACCCCCTATAGGTCTTGACTCACTTGTCAAGAACTGTAAAGAGTATGAGATCTTACGATGCCTGCAAACCTACAAGTTACATAGATGTTGGCAGGAGACAGGAGACTCATGGGTCAGTGAAAAAGGGCTTTATTATTCACAGCAATAGTATGGAGTATCAGCATTTGCTGGCTCTGGTTCTCTGACCCCAAATTCATACACACACAGGGTGACAGAAAGAGGGCCATGTGACAAAGTGCGCTGTGCTACAGGAAAGGAGCCTGGTCTTTCATACCACATCATAAACATGACTGACCTTTGTCAGAAGAGAGCCGCTACTTCCACCTTCCAAGATGGTTTGCTATATAAACATCCTTGAAAAGGTAGTCTGGAAGGAAGGCACTTAGTGTCCCTGCCTTCACAAAGTGCAGAAATAGGAGAGACCCACGGAGAATCTCTTTCTGACAGCATTCACTCTCATCATACTATCAGTCTCTGGGTTTGAGACCCGTATTTCCTTTCTCCTCACCCTCACTCTTTCCTGGGCAGTCATACTTCTTCAAATGACATTACCAATCATCTACTGACAAATCTATGCTGTGTACCTCTAGCACAGACTTCTGAGTTCTACACCTATGCACTGAATTGACTTCCTAACCCTTCCAATTGGATGCCTTATTGCTGTACTGAACTCAACATGTCCAAAATGAAATCACCTCTTGCCTTTCCCACCTTTCAGACGTTTCCCACCTAAATACATGAGAACTCCTGCACTGGAATATATTGCTTTTCTCCCAAGATCCACTTAGCACCATTCTCTATGCTCTGAAAAGCTCACTCTGTGGACAGAATCACAGAGCTCTCTTGCCTTTTGACATCTAGTCAGTTTAGCAAATGGGCATCACAAGCAGGAGAATGGAGGACAGGATGGTCTGGTCCTCCAGAGAGTACAAGTGAATACGTTTCCCAACGCATTTTTTGAGTTCAACATTAATCTGGTAACACTACCATAAAAAGATACTACAAGAGAAGCAAACTACAAACCAATATCCATGATGACAAGAGATATAAACACTCCTTTAATATTAGCAAATTTAATGCATCAGTACATAAAAAAATACATCATGATTAAGGATGTTTATCCTAGGATTGCAAGTTTGATTAAATATTTGAAAAGTCCATATAATTCATGATAACTAAAAAAGAAAGCATTACATCATCTCAATAGATGCAAAAATAGCATTTGAAGAATTGAATAATGATAATAGAACTCAGAAAACCAGAATAAAAGGGGACCTCTTCAACTTTCTCAAGTAGGTCTACAAACACTTGAGAAAAAAAAACCTAGAGCTATGATCATATTCACTGGTGCAAGACTGCTTTACCTTAAGACTGGGAACAAGGTAAGGAACTCTATTTTTTTTTTTTTTTTTACATAGACTGAGTACGGGTAGTTTTTATTTTTTTAATTTAAATTCTATTAATTAACATATAATGTATTATTTGTTTCAGGGGTTCAGGTCTGTGATTCATCAGTCTTATATAATACCCAGTGCTCATGACAACACATACCCTCCCCAATGTCCATCACCCAGTTACTCCATCCCTCTACTCCCCTCCCCTCCCCTCCAGCAACCCTCAGTTTGTTCCCTATGATTAAGAGTCTCTTATGGTTTGTCTTCCTCTCTGGTTTCGTCTTGTTTCCTTTTTTCCCTCTCTTCCCCTCTGATCCTCTGCCTTGTTTCTTAAATTCCACGTATCAGTGAGATCATATGATAATTGTCTTTCTCTAATTGGCTTATTTCACTTAGCATGATACCCTCTAGTTCCATCCATGTCATTGCAAATGGCAAGATTTTATTTTTTGATGGCTGAGTAGTATTCCATTGTATACATATACCACATCTTCTTTATCCACTCATCTGTTGATAGACATCTGGGCTCTTTCCATAGTTTGGCTCTTATGGACATTGCTGCTATAAACATTGGGATGCAGGTGCCCTTTCGGATCACTACATTTGTATCTTTGGGGTAAATACCCAGTAGTACAATTGCTGGGTCATAGGGTAGGTCTATTTTCAACTTTTTGAGGAACCACCATACTGTTTTCCAGAGTGGCTGCACCAGCTTGCATTCCCCCAACAGTGTTAGAGGGTTTCCCTTTCTCCTCATCCTGGCCAACATATGTTGTTTCCTGGCTTGTTAATTTTAGCCATTCTGACTGGTGTGAGGTGGTAGCTCACTGTGGTTTTAGGTACTGTCATTATTACTTCTAGACAAAATTCTATTGGAGGTTCTAATCAGTGCATTATAAGACTAACAAAATGCACTGAGATCAGAAAGTATCATGTCACAGATGACATGATCATCTGCATAGGAAATCCTAAAAAATCTATGAAGGAGCTACTTTACCTAGTAAAGCAGCACAGCAAATCTGTAGTATTCAAGGTCTGTATATAGAAGTCAATTTTATTTCAGTATGATTGCGCTAAAAATTGGAAAAAAAGTACAAAGTCCCTATTTTGCAGTACCATAAAAATATGAAATACTTAGGGTTAAACAAAAATTTATACAAAACACAGAAATAGTTAAATAAAGAAGCACAGGATGTTGATGGATGAAAAGACTATTTTTAAAATATCCATTTTATTCAAATTGAGCTATCGGTTTAGTGTAATTGCAGTGAAATTCTGTTGCTGGTCTCATTTAAAGGTACACCCAAAACAACAGATGTGACAGGATGACAGCAGTTTCATCATGATATGACAAAATTCTATTTTTAATACTATTTGTTGTAAACCTTAGGGGCACTAAACATCCTTTAGGGAATATCCCTCAGTTATGGCGATACATTTGGCATGGGTATCCTTTATCTAGAATAGTCCTGGAATAAGTCTGCTCATCAGAAAAGATTTGAAAACACATTTGGATCATCCTTGGACTTAGATCTTATTCACTTTCTTAGTATCATTCACATAATTTTCACCAAAAATCTCCTTTGACAGAAACATAATATGACGGGCACCTGGGTGGCTCAGTTGGTTAAGCGTCTGCCTTCGGCTCAGGTCATGATCCCAGGGTCCTGGGATCGAGTCCCACATCGGGCTCCCGGCTCAGCGGGGAGCCTGCTTCTCCCTCTGACCCTCGCCCCTCTCATGCTGTTTCTCTCTCGCTCGCTCTCTAAAAAATACTTAAAATCTTTAAAAAAAAAAAAAGAAAAGAAACATAATATGACAACCGATAGCACTCACTCGTCTTACCACAGATCCTTCAACTGGAAGTTGTGGTCTAATTAATTATTAAAGACTCAGTTACCACACCACAGCTGATAGACAACACATTGTTGATAGGGATGTTATCCCAGAAGAGGAGATAGGTTCTTGCAAAAAGGAGCCTATGTGTAGTATTTTTTCTCCATCACAGTGCTGGTTATCTTGAAAAGATCATCAATGCCTCTGTTCTCAAGATAAGCAGAAACATAAGGGACCCACAGAGGACTGTCCCCCAATAGGACAATATGAATAAAGCTACGATGAGCATTTCTGCGTAAATGTTTTGAGGATATGTGTTTTTATTTCTCTTGGGTAAACACTTAAGAGTTGCTTATCATAGGCTCATGCATGTTTAACTTTCAAAGAAGTTGCCCTGTTTCAAAGCAGTTATACCATTTTACATTCTTTTTTTTAAATATTTATTTGGGGGGGAGAGAGAGAGAGAAAGCAAGAGAGAGAGATAGAGAGCACACAAATGGGAGGGGCAGAGGGAGAAGGAGAGAAAATCCCAATCTGCTGAGTGCCGAGCTCAATGTGGAGCTTGATCTCACGACCCTGAGATCACAATCTGAGCCAAAACCAAGAGTCAGAAGCTCAACCTGTAGTTACAATTTGCATTTTTTAGTGAGTTATGATTAGGTGCATCTTTTTCACATGCCTATTGGCCATTTGTATCAGATCTCAGAGCCTCCTTTGCAAGCATCTAAGCAGCTCAGCATCCCAGACTATGCAAATTCTCTACTAGACTAGTTCAACAGTCCAAGAGACCGCAAGGTTAATGGCTAGATGATGGTCTAATTATATTTATTTTAAAACTATCCTATTGGCTGCAGCCACTGAGTAATACTTTATAGGACAACTACCTCCGAGTTGTAATTTGTAGCTAATTCTTTGTCATTTAGTACATATTTCAAGGTCAGAACATAAAATCTCTTTACTCATTTCTCAGTGAGCTACAGGTAGCGGCTTCTCCTATAAGATGTCCAAATCATATTCCCCTACAGGCTTAAATAAGCTTTTTATAGGGAAAAGTTAGGAATTCTTTGTTATTGTTGTTTATTTATAAGATTTTATTTAAGAGAGAGAAAGCGAGAGAGAGAAGGAGAGAGTAGGAGCAGGGGGAGAGGGAGAAACAGAATCCCCACTGAGCAGGGAGCCCAATGTGGGACCCAATCCCAGGACCCTGGGATCATGACCTAAGCAGAGGGCAGAGGCTTACCTGACTGAGCCACCCAGGTGCCCTATTGATTTTTAATGCGGCATTAACCCTTTCATGCCAGGAAGTGCCACTTCCATGAGTCACAGTTTACTAGAGTAAAGCAAAATGCTTTGGTTCAAATCACAGCTTTGCCAGATGCTAGCCAAGTGATTTTGGGCAAGCCAGCCACTCCACAAATCTCTAAGAACTTTCCTTCATCCTTCTTTTCTGTATACTGTAAATAGTATCAGCTCTGCCAACTCTGCTGAGTTGCAGGGATGATCATATGACACAGGGGATATTAAAACAATTTAAAGACTCTAGAGTGCATCTCATTAAAAAGATAAATCAAGACCCAAACATATGGAAAAAATATTCAATCTTGCAAGTTTTCCAAGAAGTACAAAAAGAGAAGTAACATTTTAGTAGTTATTCCAGTGACTGAATAAATTAGTATAAATCCTTTCAGAAAACAATTTGGCAATACACTTCAATTGTCCAAAAATACTTATACTTTGAGTCTGTAATGATTTTAAAAAATATGTGCTTTACTATTGTTTATCAAATGCTTCCTATGTGTTGCACATTGTACCAAGCACTTCACAATTTTATGTATGTTAACTTACTTAGTGCTTCTCCTTAAAACATAAAACAAAACCAAATTCTACCAGATTTTATTATCATCTACATTTTACAAATTAGGAAATGGGCACAGAAAAGCAACATCATTTAGGTTAGGCTTTGTGTTAGTATGGAGCAGGGATGGAAATTGATTTAAGTTGGTTTGGCTTCAAAGTCCTTGTTCCTTACTACTCCATGGAACAACTTCTAGAAATTCATCCTGAGAAAGTAATCCAACAGGAGGAAAAAGTAAGAAATCTAAATCTAAAGATATTTTCTTACGTATTTTGTATATAACTGCAAACATGGGGAGCAATGTAAGTAAAGATTCAGGAAGTGATGGCAAATCCAATCATTTCATATAACTATCATAGAACACTTAAAATAATGAAGAAAACTGTAAGTACAGTATTTATGATGTAGAAGGTTTTAAAAAAAATTATCTGAATTTCTTATTTTCACCATGTTAGGGTTATCAGGTTGCCAGAATTTTTCTGCCCACACTAGCACTCTAAGTTTTCTCAAGGACTATGAAGTAGCACAAAAATAGTTTCCTTCCTATGACAAGACCAGAGTCACAAATCCCAGTGATGTCACAAGGCATTCCTTGTTTCCATGAACACTAGTCAAAAGCAAAGAACCAATGAGATGTAACTCACTATTTTAAGGCAAGAACACATATTCTGGTGTTAAAATCAGAAGAAAATTAGACACAGATGAGCAATCAAAGAGGCTGTCCCGGAAGGGAAATAGTCTTAGTGGAACACTTGCCTGGAATTATGTTACAATCTTCTCCATTAGAGATGTGAAACGCCTTTCAAGAACAATTGCTTTTCCTTTGTCCATGTCCCTTCTCTACCCTTGGGTAGAAAAGGAACTCAGTTATTAAAAGACAGACACATAGTCTGGTGGGCCAACTCAATAGCAGACGAGCCCAAAGTCCAGAGCTCCTATCAGACACCCAGGTTTAAACTCATGCTCAAAAGACCCACAAGCCTGTGGTCACACATGGCGCTCCATTTCTCTATAGCCATAGTAGTGGCTACTGCTGGATTCTGAATGTCTTGACATTACACCGTTTTTACTATGATGTGTCTCTATTCAGGAGGACAGCTTGGAACAGGGAAAAAAATTCAAAACAAAAAAACAATAAAACCAAAACCAAATAGTGACATTAGGCTGTGGAGGTGGCCAGACCCGGCTTTGAATTCTGTCTCTGCCACGTTCGAACTGCGTGATCGTGAGAACGTGGCATAATGAAGCTCCCGAAGGCTCAGCTGCTGTCCTGGGCCATGAGAGCTTGGGCCAGTCCCTGTGGCTTCTTGTGTTTCCAGTCCCTCATCACAGAACAGTGAAATAACTATCTCAGAGGGTTGTTCTGAGGATTAAAAGAGTTAAAATTCATTTCCTTTTCCTCAGCTAAAAACTGAAGACAAAATTGTAATACTCATTTTGAGGATCATTATTGTCTATGAAAAGTGCTTGAGCTACTGGCTCACACATGGCAAGCACTCAATAAATAGTACTTATGGCAATTATTTTTAAAAAGATACTCAAAATTAAAATCTTAAATGTAAAACATGCAAAAAGCTAACACTTTTGTTCATTTAGATATGTATTCACCAATTTATTTGGTGGGATGAGAGACTGTCATTTAAACATCTAATAAGCATTGGCTATTTTATTCTTTTTATTACTATGGTTTTAGACCTGAATCTCATTTCTTCCACCTAGCATATAAAATGCAGCAATTCTTCAGGTATGAGAATTGCATTAATCAGTAGAGGGAAGGATATGATCAAAACTGAGAGACTGATGTGTTCCTATTCTTCTGCTCCTGTGATTTTGTTTTTAAGGGAGGAATGGTTTATATATTATAGTTTATTAGATTTTAGAGTTTTCACATTTTTACTTAAAATGGAGCACTTGTCAAATCAAATAAATGCAGACCTTGCTATTTTCTTTTTGTGTTTTGTAAAAAAACAACATAATGGGCTTATGAAACATTTAACAGATACAGCCCAATAAATCCTACAAAGCACTTGATTTCAATCCATTTGCCCAGACTGACTCTACAAATCGGAGATTGTGCTTCAGTTGCCTTAAGTACAACAAGCTGGGCACCTTTAGGACAACACAGGCACACACCACCTGACCGCCCCCCCCACCATGTGATCAACTGCATGGACATGTTTTATGCAAAGCAGATTTTTGTTTTAAGCACTGGAAGTTAATTCTTTGACAACTCCTACTCGATGCCCAAGCTGAGCTAGGGCTGGCGGTGTGAAGAAAGCCATGGAAGTGAGCGCCTGGCTTCACAGAGCTCGCAGCTGAGTACAGGACAGAGACATTCACCACATACTCCAAAAGGTGGACACCATCACAAACATACACAATGCCATTTAAAGGAAAGAAAGGGGGGAGAAGATAACAAAGACCCTGACCTAGACTGTGGTGGGAGCATCAGTGGAAGCTTCTCATAGAGGTGACACTCTGAGATGTGAAGCGTGCGTGAGTGTTAACTAGTCAAACTAGTCCACTGTACTGAAGAAAGAGAATCCCAGGCAGATGCAACAGCACATACAAAGGCCCTGTAGTAGGGAAAATCCAGGTGCCTTTACAGAACTGCAGGAAGTTCACAGATACAGAAATAAGAGAGGGCACCCTGCCACAGGGGGGCCTGGAGACCAGACTTAGAGTTTTAGTCTTCTTTCAATGAATAATATGTGGACGTTGAAATGTCATAAATACTGGTGTAACATGATTACTGCATGCAAAACAAAGCACCAAGTTAGGTTGTGAACACTTCTTAAAATTCAGTTAACACTTTCTCTGCAATCTCAAAACGTGTCCAAGGAAAGAGAGAATCTCTTGAAATATACTCCAGGCTGGAAGCATGATTTATGCAGTCATGTTAACAGTCAGGCTGTCAGACATTACAAGACCAATAGCCATTTGTCCTAATGATTTGTGTACACTTGTATCCACAGAAGGAGAACTGCTTCAGATTGGCTCTTGGCATAGTTGTCCTTTTCTCTTTGTGGTTTAAAAAAAAAAAAAACTGATTCTAAAATGTAGCCATTTGTTACAAACTTGCCTGAAACTTGCTTGTGACAGTTGCATTTTTCTCAAATGAAAAAACAATATGTTGTAATTCAACATTTTCCTTCCATAGTAAATTGCCTACTTCTGCTAGAGCACTGGACCACTTTGGTAGCTCAATTTATACCTGCTTCTCCAATATTGGTATGCATCCCCTTCAAGGTATTATTTCGTACTTAGTCTGTTTCTCACTTTGAGTCTCCACCATCTGCTCTGAGAAGGCTGCAGGTCCCTTTGTCCTACCCTAGAAGGACAAGGAATCCCGGGGGGGGGGGGGGGGGGGGGGAGATATATTCAGAGAGAATTTTATGGTTGTAGCTGCAATTCCCTGTTGTATAATTATGGGAAAAGGAGTTTGAATCCTGTGTCTTTTCTCTCTGTACAGCTACTAGCTTGTCATCAATATAACAAAGTTTGAGCATAAACTGGAAAATACTGCTTTATTTTTGAGTTCAGGAGAGGAGAAAAAGAAATGAGGTCAACTTGCTTTTCCACTGCACTGTACTATTTATAAGGTAGGACCAAAGGGATCAACCCAGGATCGTTTTCAAGTAAGTTCTACTAAGAGTCCATCTGTGGCTGGGTGTCACAATGCAAGGAATTGCTCTCTAAACAGAACCATGAAGTTACCCAAAATGAGCAAGCGTCTAGTCACGCTCGGTTTTCCAGGAGGCCTGGAAAGCGACTAGGTCTTAGAGGACAAAGGGCATGGGAGAAATCAGCTGCCTTCATCATTTGGTTTTTCCAAGCAAGACACAATTTCCTCATCTGTGAAATGGGCATAATAAGCCTTCAGCGACAGCCAGCACAGTTGCGGTGATCGCTGCCAACTCCACTTCCTGCGGCAATTCTTTACTGTAGTTTTCTAGTTCAGCCACTTGTTGGTTTCCTTCACAGGGTTAGTCACAATTTGTAATTACTTTATTCATTCGCTCTTGGTTTTCTGTTTGCCTCCTGTGCTGGAAGAGACGCCCCTGAAAGCAAAGCCTGTATTCTCACCTCCAGCACAGGTGTGGCCCAGGGCAGCTACTGCACACCCGTTTGCTAAGTGAACGAGGGACAGAATTCATGAGAGAAATCAATGGAGGCTGCCGGGCTTATTTTATTTTTCTTATTAGCAGCCATGCTCCCATGGAAGTCACAGGATTTCTCCAACCTTCACTTTTGTTTTGATCTGTAAAAAAGGGAGGACACCTGCCTTGTCCACTTCACAAGGTTGATACAGGCATCAAATTGGATGATATAAGCACATAAAAGTGTCTTGATATGTGTATAGCTACATATAAGGCAGAGGACATGTAAAGGAAGAACGAGTCTGGGTATGGAAATAAAGAAAGGACAGGCGATTCTAACTCATGGAGGAGTTTTTTTGTTTGATTTTTTGGACCAAAGGGAGCATGCGTCATCCCCACCAACCACCACAACAATGGCAGCTAAATTCTGAGACAGCAAAGTCCTGCTTACCCTTGTGCACAATCCCGTGTAGTAGGGACTATTTCCATCCCGGTTTTACACGTGAGGAAATGCAAGGCTCGGGATGTTTGAGTCACCAGCCCATGGCGACACATGAGTCAGCCAGTGGGACTTCAGCCGGCAGCTTGACTAGAATGTTTCTACCTAATAGTCACTATCCTTCAAGTCAGCACAGAGCTATCTGTGCCCAGGAAGGGGAAAAATAAATACTATTTGAGGACGAAGGAATGGGAAACCTTCCCATGTGTTCATCCACACACCCGATCTACTGTTACTGGAAACAGTGAGACAAAGTTAGAAGTTGCTCTTCCAAGTTTTTATCTGGGTTTTTTTCTATGGTAGGTATTTAAGTGGTGAACACATTTTATTCTCGAAAAAAAAGGACTATGATGCTGCATATTCTATGAAAACCTAAAATGCTTTTAGTATCCATATTTCTCTTTGGGAGAGGGAAAAGGGGGTAAAAAGAAAAAAGAAAAGCTGTATTATTAGAAATTCTTCCTAAGGAAAGCTATATTCCATTCTAAGTTGCTGGATGATACTTGATAAGTCATTCAACAGCCCTTTCTCATACCTACTAAAATGACTCTAAGCATCCAATTTATAATACTTCTATTGCTTAGAAGAGGCACTTTGTTTACAAGGACTGATGCTGAGAAGACGCATACACATCAATTCCCCTAGTTCAGGAATTCCTTCTCATTAACTGCCTAGCCTGACAGACTTTCTGAATATGGAAAGGCCATAACTACCATTTTTAAAGCCATTGCCTATCAGAGCTAATGAGAAAGAAATGACACACAACTCAAGTAATTATGGCTTCTAACATTTATGGGAACCATTTTTCCTAAGTACCCCTGGGCTTTCAATTTGGTGTTCCACTGCCTGGCTTGATTCTACACAGAATTAAGGACAACTCCTTTAGATGCTTTGGTGTGCTCTCCGGCAAGAGGAATTTGAGGGAACACAGCTTCAAGTACAATGGTGTTTGGTACAGACCATTTTTTATGCTTTGAAGGGTTTGTGGCAGAAAGAAGAACTCATTTACTGCAGGTCCTATAAACATCTATATCAGAAGGCTGAAGATAGCCAGCCCCTTGCCTTGGGTATCTGGTCAAGGTTTAAGAAAATGAGCTTTAGGAGTTTAGTGCTTTATTTGCACTATTTAGTGGAGACAAGGACCTGGCCTGCCATCCATACCTCTTATACTTGGGTTGTGCTAATATAGTGTTGTATGGCAATATTCTTCTATGTTACTATGTTATTTTAATGTGCCTTTCATTTTCTTCCTTCCTTCCTTCCTTCCTTCCTTCCTTCCTTCCTCCCTCCCTCCTTGTGACTATCTCTCAGCCTTGGAAGCCATAGCTCTTATTCACTCTTTTTAGTCAGTTTATAACATAACACAGGGGAACAGGAAAAAAAAAAAAAAAAGACCGACTTTTGAGTTTTAGAAGCCAGCATCATGTGATCAGTACCAGGCTCTGAGCTTCAAAAGTTGAAGTCCTGAAGGATTCAGGACACACAGTGTACACCATATATAAGAGGATTGGAAGGATTGGATCTAAGTTAGCCTCCTCCCCCAGCCCCTAACAGACACAGAATGGAAGAGGGGAAAGAAGAGACCACGGGGAAGCACAAAGTTGAATGCTGGGGTATGTCCTTGGAAAGGGTCCTAAACGGTCATCTCCTCCACCATGGTCACGGGAGGACTATGGAAGTAATCGAAATCAGAACTGAACCTGGAGAAGCCCTGAGGCCAGGACCAAGAATCAGCTGTAGTCACCTTACATCTCCACTATTAAGGGCCAGCACAGGCAAGGGACATTCCAGGACGTGGATTCATGCCCAGTAAGGAGTCATGGAGAGATGCCAAAGGCACAGAGGAAAGGGACCTCGTAAGCAACTCCTATGTGCTGGCCTTGAAAAAGCCCTCTATAAGTATGGTTTAACCCCATTGATCGGGTGGAATGAGGGACTCTAAAAAGACGGATTAAATTTCGACTATTAGAATAGAGTCTCAAAAACAAAATGAAACTATAGAAAACAGTCAGAAGTTACATTTTTTTACACGACTAGTTTTGTGGCCTGAGAGTTGTACCTACTTTAATAGATAACTATCGGAGAGGCTACACTAATCATTGCTCTCAGAATCAAACATTGCCACCATCTTGCTCACGTTCTCTCAAATTTATCTGGTGAAATAACTGACATAGCTGAGATGCTGCCCATCAAAAAGAAGCCACATTTTTGTTCCTAAATTCCTTTAAAAAGATAACCGTATTGATTTTAAAATAATACAGAAGATATGCTTTCATATCTAAGTGCATTAAAGGGAAAGCCATAGAACAAACATGGCATTTAGTGTTACACTAAAGCCCCCCGCCTCCTTTTTTTTCTTTTTTTTTTTGACTTCCGTATGGGAGCCAAATGTCTAGAAATGTAATCATCTTTTATGGACATGGGGATTTTTATCCAATACTCCTGTTTCAGAAAGAATTAAAAGAAGTTTTCCAAGAACAATGAGGACTTCAGATATGACATTCGGTAATTCTAACTTGGGGAATTCCATATTAATTATTGTTTCATCTATCTAAATTCTATTAGTAAATGCACACAAATAATTGCTATAAAATGCTGTACTAGATCCACAAAGTTATATACCTGCAGCATAAGTCTTGGCAGTTTATTTTTTGTTTTGTAATTCAGACAGAAGCTTCCTGAGTTATGCTTTGCAGAGGAACCCACTTCGAAGATGGCAATCTCCAATACACACATTGCCAGCCACACAACTAGATAAAGAACTTGGCCACCTCCCTATACCAAGGCTCCTTTGTTTTAGAGATCTTGGTTGATTAGGTAAGTGACCATTTGGGCCACTTGTCTTTTTCCCGCACTTTAAATGATCAGTCTTGTGTTTTAAACTCACCAATAAAGAGTGAGCCTGTGAAACTGTAGGCCCCCGCCCTCAGCCCTCATAAAGCAGAACCCCAGGCTCATGTGTGCATGCGCGCTCTCTCTTGTTCTCCTCCTGCAACCTTGCTGTGTAGCCTCTGGTATGTTGTATAATTTCCAGTCTTTTCAGTAATAAACATATATTTGTTCCCAGATTCCTGATGGTGTTTGATGAAGGGTGTCTTGAAATCATAGTAAGAACCCCAAAGTCCAGTCCAATCACAACACTGGTTATTCAGAGTCTGACACCAGCACAAAAACAATTGGTATAATTGGCAGGATTATAGGTTTGCTCTTGCAGTTGATGGAGGGGAATGCCCTGTACCTGCAACTTGCTTCCTAACCACCTAACTCAGGTGGATACTGCCATCTGGGAAAGGAGCACCATTTGCCTGGGGTCTGTCTTGCTGCTCTGTGCACCCTCATACTGCCTGTGTCATGTGTTGCCTGCAGTATCCAAGCCAAGAGGTTACAGCTGCCACAGAAATCCAATGATCTCCCCAGAGCACTGTGATCAAGGCCATATGGTCAAACGAGACTGTTATACTACTAACTAGAAGGACTTAATTGACTGTTAATGTGTGTAGAGGTCCTCAAGGCCTCAAGGCCAAGGAGAGCTAAGGAGGTTGGATTGGATTCCAAGGGTTTTGTCACCACCCAGGGAGAGGCTCTGGGCCAGAGGCATGAGGAAAAGATTCCCCTAGCTGGAGGACAAGAGACCTCTACCTGAGACCACGGAGTTTGTGGTTCGTGCCCAGACTACGTGTCCTACTCCAGAAGGGTGAAATAGCCTTATATCCAGAAGACAGTGACATCACAGGAGGGAAAACCTAACAAAGGCCTCACAGTATCCGTGTCACTGCTTTACTCACTACTATTGATTGCTCTTTGTCCTCTGACCAGATGAGATATTCTGGGTCCACCCCAGGTATGACATTCCTAAAAACTTAACAGTCAGATATAAACGTGCTGAACAGCTGGTGCCCGTGGCTTCTAAGAACCACAAGGAGGTACACCAGCTCCTTGATAAATGCAAAACCCAAGGGACACTTCCTGGGTGTTAATCAATGCCATGCTTACCAACATGCCAGGACCCTGGTTTATGCTCCAGAGGCCCAGGGGCTTTCCCCAAAGACCCTGTGCATATCACACTAGTGGAAGAAGCCAATCCCCAAAGACCCTGTGCATATCACACTAGTGGAAGTCTCTTAGGACACCCTGGGAAAGAAAGCAGCCATCCACAGAGAGGTCTCAAGGTGACATTATCTAAAATGTTCCAGCAATAATATATAAGATTAAGATAGGAGAAAAGTCAAGAAGTAGAAAATAAGAAAAAAAACCCACATACACAAACCATACCTTAAGTGAAATTCTCATCTCTGCTCAAGATTTTCTGCAACAAGAAGAGAGGGGAACTAACTTCGTATTGCAGGTTTTCTTATTTGTTTGGAAAGGGCTCTCAATTGTTATGGCTGCCGAAATGCATCAACTGACTAGTATCTCTTAACACTCTAAAATCTATAACTTTTTTTAAAATAATCTTTTTTTAAGATTTTATTTACTTATTTAGAGTGAGAGAGAGAGAGAGCACGAGCATAGGGAGGGGCAGAGAGAGAATCTGAAGCAGACTCCCTGCTGAGTGCAGAGCCTGATGCAGGGCTGGATTCCACAACCCTGAGATCATGACCTGAGCTGAAATTAAGATTCAGAGGCTCAACCGACTGACCCACCCAGGCGCCCCTGTAACTCTCTTAAAGATCCATCAGGGCTTTCTGCTCATTTCCACCAAGATACAGCACATTCTGAGTCCCCTTGGCTTTCCCCTCATCAGGGCAGAACTAAGAAAATGAATCATCCCTGCCCTCCAGGGGAAAGCGGACCAGGTTATGGAGGCCTCTAGTGAGGAAGAAGGGAAATGGAAGACAAAGGTGTCTGGAGCCACTGATATTCCTAACAGGGCCCTCCCTCTCCTCACTTGGATATTTATTGCCTGGCCCCTTGTCCATCCTCCCAAAAAGAGTGATCACTGTATGGCTCACAGTGAATGGAAAACATTAATATAAAGGCTTTCTCCTGCTGTGCAAAATTGGTGTGGTCCACGGGGGTTTATCATTTCCATGACCAGAGTGACCCAAAAGACCCCTCTTCATTTTCCACCCTGAAGAGGTCCCATCTGACCCTCTGTCCAGATAATTATTCTCTACGGGGTACTCCCCCTAATTACAAGGCTACCGCATTTTAATTGGGACTTCCAAAGCTATTCAAAAGGCACTCAAACTCCTAGGGGGAAAACTTACATTTCCTTTCTCTGTCCCTTCAAGATAAAAATCTTACCATGTCTTTGAAATGTAAACACCCCAGGAGGGAACTAAACTTGTTGGAGAATGAAAAAAGAAAAAAGAAAAGAGAAAGAGGCCTTTTTTATTTTATTTTTTTATTTTTTAAAGATTTTATTTATTTGAGAGAGAGAGAGCACATGAGAGGGGGGAGGGTCAGAGGGAGAAGCAGACTCCCTGCTGAGCAGGGAGCCCGATGCGGGACTCGATCCCGGGACTCCAGGATCATGACCTGAGCCGAAGGCAGTCGCTTAACCAACTGAGCCACCCAGGCGCCCCAAAAGAGGCCTTTTTTAAAATACAAACTGATAAGTCAGTCAGTCAGAGAAGGGCAATGCCATATGATTTCACTCATATGTGGAATTTAAGAAACACAACAGATGAACATATGGGAAGGGGGGAAAGAGAGAGAGAGGGAAACAAACCATGAGAGAGACTCTTAATGATCAAGAACAAACTGAGAGTTGATGGAGGGAGGTGAGTGGGGGATGGGCTAGATGGGTGATGGGTATTAAGGAGGGCACTTGTTATGTTGAGCACTGGGTGTTGCATGTAAGTGATGAATCATTGAATTCTACTTCGGAAGCCAATTTTGCACTCTATGTTAACTAACAAAAATTTAAAATAAAAAATAAATAAAATACAAACTGATAGAAAGTCTCTAGATCACAGCTTCCTTAATTAAGATTACTTGTCAAGGATAAATTAAAAACTTAAAAGTCTTCTCCACAAACATTAGCAAAAAGCTTTTAAGCAGGTAACTTTAACTCATTCTGTCTGCCAGAGACACAATTACTTAGAAACTGGTGAGTTTTGGATGATGCCTGCTTCATGGCTACAGTTTTGGAATGAAAGCAAGAGATTGGTGTCTGTCTGCTTCTGTAGGTCCATGTATGTATGTTACAGATAATGGTATTTTCCCTACCTCTGGAAAGTATTTCCAAAATTTGTAAAAGAGCTCTATTTAATGGCTTAAAAATAAGCACTTACAGATGAAGAATTTCTAAATCCCGGAAATGTAACAGAAACTAACCCAAATGTTTTTCAAGGTCATGTCATATTTAGAATTTATGAGGTATATTCATATATTCGCCAATCTAAAGAATGCTAGTTTAATAGGCAGTTCACAACACAACTAGTTTTCACTAGAAAGAAAGGATTTTGAGGATTAAAAAATTCCAATATAGGTCATTAAAGCTACTGGAAATAAGGGAAACAGTTGTATGCAAGGAAAGTAGGATGTGTTTTTGGCTGAGAACAGGTATGAAAAAAAAAAAAGGTATGATGATACATTTTTGTTATGAGGAAAGAAAAGTAAATTTGTCCTAAAAGAAAACATTGTTCTACCATGGGAATGAGGAACACAAAGGACAAAATGGTACAGAAAGGTAGGAAGAAAGAAATTTACCTTGTGTGGTCAAATTGACTAAAAACTGTATTGTTATTATGAGGTTTTTAAAATTAAGCTTTAATACCAAGTATATTCATGTAAAATTAAACGTCATTTTCTTCTGCTAAAAGGACAAGTTTTCTTAGACTACTGATCTGCTCTTGATAAGATATTGTGAGAGCTCGAGTTGTTTTGTTTTTTTACCTTTGAAGTAATCTGCCTGGAAAACAAAGATTTTGTGTCTTGTCAAAATACTTTCCTGTGTTTATTAACAGGTCTTTGATTATTTAAGAAGGCTGGTCCTTCTTGTGCGCCTGGGTGGCTGAGCTGGTTAAGCTTCTGCCTGCAACCAGGGTCATGATCCTGGGTCCTGGGAGAGCCCCACATCAGGCTCTTTGCTTGGTGGGGAGCCTGCTTCTCCCTCTCCCTCTCACCCTGCTTGTGCTCTCTCTTGCACACGCTCTCTAATAAATAAAATCTTAAAAAAAAAAAAAAAAAAAAAGCCTGGTCCTTCTCTATTAAAAGACCTAAGTTGTTTTAAGACATACACACACACACACACACAAACTACGTAACTCTTTGTATTTGCCTGCAAAGTCTTCAATGGTCACTTTGGTTAAATGTCATTTCCTTCAATATGACTACAATTTTCCAAACTAAGGTTTCCAATTTTTGTCTAATCCTCTGACTGGGAATCACTGAGAACTAAAACTCCCCTTTTCGTGAACTGCAAACTGAAGTGGGACAACTTGAGGGGCATGTGGGTGGCTCAGTCAGTTGCATCTGCCTTCAGCTCAGGTCATGATCTCAGGGTCCCTCTGCTCAGTGGGAGGTCTGCTTCTCCCTCTCACTCTCCCTCTGTGTTCTCTCTCTCAAATAAATAAAGTCTTAAAAAAAAAAAAAAAGAAATGCCTCTTATTAAGTACCTGTAGTATATAGGCCTAACATGGGTAATCCAATTACATCCTTGCCTCCTTTGATTGAATTGACCGGTTCTGAGGACTAAGAAACTCATTTGCTGACATACGGAATCATCTATTAACTCAGGACAGGTTCAAACCTACTTATACCAGATGGCCCAACAAGATAAAGTATTTCACAGTATTACTCAAATCCTTGAACAGATTATCAGGGTGGGCCCCAGAGATCAGGGACCTATTTTCATGGACGAACCCTCCTTATTTAGAACAATGGTTACAGACTGGATTTCAGACTCTTACTCTGTAATTATTAAAGGGTTTGCTACTATAATCCTACTTAGTTGTGTACTCTCTGGGTTATAATGTGCTCTACCCCTGACTTTCAGCTTATCAGCTACCCAAGAAGTTAATGTCCTCATCATGGACTTCGATCCGTTGGCATCACAGGTGGATTTTAGTAGAAGCTCTGACAGGTTTTTTTGGTTTTGTTTTTTGTTTTTTTGGTGTTTTTTCTTTTTTGTAATGCAAGTGCCTGCCTTAAGCTCTGATTGCAGAGGCATCCTTTACAGAGAGGGCTATCTTTGTAACATGCTGCCAGCCACAGGAACAGATCAAGAGTCCTGAGGACATTTCCCCAGTGAGACTCCTTTATTTTAGACCTTTATTTAGTCCTGAGGACATTTCCCCAGTGAGACTCCTTTATTTTAGATCTTATTGGTTGATTTCAATAACTGACAATTTGGGCCACTTCACTTTTCTCTATCTGCACTTCAAATGCCCAGTATTATGATTTTTAAACTCACCAGTGAAGAATAAACCAATGGGCCCCACCCTGGCTCTCAATTAAAGTAGAACCACAAGGCGATGAGCATTTTCTCTCTCTACCCATCACCCCACTCTGTGGCCCCAGGTGTGCTGTGTAATCTCAAAGTGTTATAAGTAATAAGGTTTCCTGATGGTTGTTGCAGAAGGTCTTCCAAACAATAAAACCACAAGGACTGCTCCATTCACAACTCTCGTTGAGACCAGTGGAAAAAGAGTAATACCCTAACCTTTCTGTGAAGATTCTGAGACATTTAATACTTAATATTCATTTTAAATGAATAAATTAAAAAATATTAATTTGGCTTATATGGTTCCATTTACCACACAGAAACCAGCCATTGAGGAAGGAGGTAGGGGCAGACTTAAGGGTATGGTAGCAAGAGAAACATCAACCAATATTTTGATTTCTAGAAGTAAGTCAGAATAAAAATTTTAACAAAGAACATATTAACACAATTCCATAATGGCTGCTACATGCTAAGTCATAATTAATCTGCCTTGAACTTGTATTTAAAAAAGCATAAAGGTATAAAAATGGTATTTTATATTGCTTCTCATCAAAAGGACTTCAAAAAGAGCACCAAGGGGTTAGACATTATCTGTAACACTTAGATGTGGATTCCTCAATCATGCTGAGTATATTAGGTGCTGCAATAGAACACCTATATAACAACTAAAGGTCAATTCAGAATAAAATAAAATGGCAGGAAAAATTAATTAGTATAGTCATAAATGCTTTTTGCACATATATTCTCAAGGCATTTGACTTACTCAAGTGTTCTTCCTTTGTCTTGATAGACTGGTTAAATTATATAGGCTCTGATGGGCCTGGGTCCCATGTGAAATGAATGAAAACTTGAGAAATACATGGTTTATTCATTAACAGCATTTCTTAAAAGACTTTTCTGGCTTCACTAAGAAAGTGACCTTTACTTAAATTATTATCTTTGATAAGTGAGGTGTAAAGAAAAAGACAGTTTAAGGATTCTCCCCAAATGTGAACATTTACCAGGGTATGCTCTTAAGCCTCCAGTATCTTTCCATAGCAACCACTGATTAGGGACTCAAATCAAAATCGAATCTGCTTATTGTGTGACTTGCAAGCACTAGAAATGGAAAATGATTTTATTTTTTAAAAAAGTCATCAATTTATTCATCTTCTGTCATCTCAAAAGGAAAACAAATCTTTGAAAGTCAAATTGTCCCTTCATGGGATGATGGATTTCTAAATGCTGAGTTCCTTCTGTTCAGTAAAGAGGTAACTCTGATGAATCAGTATCCATAAAGTGACATTTGGCAGAAGAGTAATGTTAGTTAGACAAATGTTCTGTGTAAGTCATAAGATATGACAGAGTGATAATTTTTATGGGCTGCAATAGGCAAGCACATTCAGATTCTCAGAACATCCTTCTGAGTTTAAAAAATGGGTTTGATGACAGATGTTGGCGGGGATGCAGAGAAAGGGGAACCCTCCTACACTGCTGGTGGGAATGCAAGCTGGTGCAGCCACTCTGGAAAACGGTATGGAGGTTCCTCAAAAAGTTGAAAATAGAGCTACCATACGATCCAGCAATTGCACTACTGGGTATTTACCCCAAAGATACAAATGTAGGGATCCGAAGGGGTACGTGCACCCCGATGTTTATAGCAGCAATGTCCACAATAGCCAAACTGTGGAAAGAGCCAAGATGTCCATCGACAAATGAATGGATAAAGAAGATGTGGTATATATATACAATGGAATATTATGCAGCCATCAACAGGAATGAGATCTTGCCATTTGCAACGACGTGGATAGAACTGGAGGGTGTTATGTTGAGCGAAATAAGTCAATCAGAGAAAGACATGTATCATATGACCTCACTGATATGAGGAATTCTTAATCTCAGGAAACCAACTGAGGGTTGCTGGAGTGGGGGGTGGGGTGGGAGGGATGGGGTGGCTGAGTGATAGACATTGGGGAGGGTATGTGCTATGGTGAGCACTGTGAATTGTGTAAGACTGTTGAATCACAGACCTGTACCTCTGAAACAAATAATACATTATATGTTAAAAAAAAAAAAAGATAGTAGGAAGGGAAAAATGAAGGGGGGGAATCGGAGGGGGAGAGGAACCATGAGAGACTATGGACTCTGAGAAACAAACTGAGGGTTCTAGAGGGTAGGGGGGTGGGGGGAAGGGTTAGCCTGGTGATGGGTATTAAAGAGGGCATGTACTGAATGGAGCACTGGTTGTTATATGCAAACAATGAATCATGGAACACTACATCAAAAACTAATGATGTAATGTATGGTGATTAACATAACATAATAAAATAAAAAAGAATGGGTTTGAGAGCAAAGACCTTAGAGATGCTATCAACCACATAAAGAAAGCATGTCAGAGATAAAAATGGTACGAAAGTTGGTACATGAGGTGTCCGTCAAGTCCAAGGCCCAGGGATGCTTAGACATACACTCTACATTATGGTACTGAAATTCTTGAAACCCTGAGCTTCATATTCCATCACAGCATGAAGTTGCATGCCGCCTGTCTGTAAACTTTGGATACCTCCTTACATCACTGTACAATGTGTATCCCAATGAAAAACTTCGGTCTATATTTACATGCTTATTCAATTCCCTGAAAGGATTTGATATACACCCTGATTTTCTGTATCACTAACATGTGACAATAGGATCTTCATGAAACCCTCACAGGCAACTGCATTCAGCTCCAAATGGCAGGTAATTGTTACCATTACTGAGCTTTATTATTTATTTTTTAAAGATTTTATTTGAGAGAGAGCGCACGAGTACGTGAGCAAGTACGAGAGGCGGGGGACAGAGGGAAGAAAGGAGAGGGAGAGGCAGAATCCTCGTTGAGCAGGAAGCCCAATGTGGGGCTCAATCCCAGGACCCTGGGATCGAGCCCCGCATCGGGCTCCCTGCTCCGCGGGAAGCCTGCTTCTCCCTCTCCCACTCCTGCTGCTTGTGTTCCCTCTCTCGCTGTATCTCTCTCTGTCAAATAAATAAAATCTTTAAAAAAAAAAAAATATGCCAGTATCATTTTAGTTCCTCTGTAAGTTATCTAATGTAATCCCTACAACAACTTAAGGTGTAAAGCTTTATTATTCCAATTTCAAAGATGAGAAAAGACTTTGAGAAGTTAAATAATGTCCAATCTCTCATGGGAGCATTCAGGGATAGCTCTAAAACACAAACCCAGGCCTCTTTTATGCCAAAAACTCTGGTTTCTTAAACACTTTGCTAGAGTGATTTTCTGCACTCCAGGATGGCCTCAAATCTCTTTTTCAGGGGTATCACCACCTGTATACTTTTCCTTCTTTCCTTAACCTTGGTATCTCCATAAAAACATGTCATTCCCAAAAAGATCATATTCTAAACTGGTCTTTGTGTCAACAATATACTAGCAAGTGTTAAGGGTAAACACATTGAGCTAGTGAGGTGGGAGTTGGGAAGCACAAAAAAGAAAAATCACATCTGAGCTTTCTGCCCTCAAACAACGAATAGTCTAGAAGTATACTTCTGGAAGTATTGAGAGGGACTTTATTCTGTAATGTATCTAGAAGAACTTACTTTATTCTGGAAGTATCTAGAAGGACTTTAGTGTGTGTGTAGCTAGCACTATGTCCCTGACAAAATCTAGGTCTACTATGAAACAGCATAGTATCTGTCAAGAATTTGTGCTTTCTGTGAAAGCTTAAACCACCAAAAAACTTAACTGTATGTCCCCTTGGGGGATGTCAGTCAAGATAACCCATGAGCAGGATGGGCCACCAGCAAATCTTAGTCTGTATCAGTAAAAATTAGGGAATCACCAGGGAAGGTAGGATGAAGAATGACTAGCTCTTAAGGTTGAGAGAACTAGGAATTGGGTATCAAGCAAAGCTGGATGTTCTTAAAATATTTGAAGGAGACAAACATATGCATTTAAATGCATATGGATAATTTATAGGAATAAAAATTGCCCGTTCGTTCAGGTAAGTTTCTATAAGAATTCAGGCACATCTAGCTCCAAGTTAAATTATGAAGTATACACAGTTTAATAATATATCATTTTTTTCATCAGTTATTCTTCCTTCCATGACTTTTTACCACCTTGGCTTTTCAGAACTCACTGCTATTCCCTGACTGCAGAAATCTGCTCTCTCCAACTAGTATGGGACCCACACCTCACCTTCAAAGCTTGTCTGGCCAGGTGATTGACTCATCGATCATCTACTTGGAGCTAATATATAATAAATACCTCATTATGGCTAAAAAGGCTATGTAAAAAGATATAGAAAAACAAATTGGCATTTTAATTTGTGCCCAAATCCTAGGAGTATTTTAAGACTTTCTTATTCTTTAGCAGAACCCAGTCGTAGAGGGAGATCTGCAAGGTGGGCTGCTCTCTGCAGTCCTCAGAACATCCACTGTCTATGCTGTCTAGAGCCAGACTTGTTGTCTTCAGTGCCAGACTTCTTAGCCTGCTTCCTCATTGGGTTATTTCTTTCCAATGTGACCATTCTTTCTGTGTTTCTAAACCTGGTTACCAAAGCATCTTTCCCTTTTATCATCTACATCCTTAAGCCCATCAAAACTCCCCTCTCCCATCCACTCTTTTCCATCATTAAAACTTAATTTCTCACCATGGTCTCAAGAACTCTTATCAATACAATTCAATCTGTCACTTCTCTCCATCTCTTCCTTCCCTCTCAGCATGCTTTTTCTCCAATCATTCCACTTCCAAGTTGAAGCACATGGGGGGTTAGGGGTGTCAACCCCTGCATAGTCAAAATCCACCTGTAACTTTTGACTCCCCAAAAACTTTACTAATAGCCTACTGTTGCAAGGAGGCCTTACCAGTAACACAGTCAATGAACACATATTTTGTATGCTATAGGTATTACATACTGTATTCTAACAAAGTATTCTAAAGAAAATGTTAAGGAAATTTTAAGAGAATACATTTATAGTACTGTATCTATAGAAAACAATCTGTTTAAGTGGACCCGTGCAGTTCCAACCCATGTTGTTCAAGGGTCAACTGTTTCTAAAGGTCTAAAGTAATTTGTGAATACTTCCAAAGCAGAATATGGGATTCACTGGATTTGGGGAAAGGCGGTACAAGAAACAAACATACGACCACCCATGTACTCATATCCAGTGACAGGAATAAGGGACACAATGAGGTTAGTAGTGTTTATCTTCACTCAGTAGGGCACATCTTACAATGGTGAAAGTGGTAAGGAAGGAAAGAGGGCAGAGACAGTATTGAAATAATTTTGGGTCACAGATAATTTAGTAAATGTGATCACAGATTTTTTTTACATGGAATGAATGGGATATAAAAAAAAAACACTTCTATATCCATTTTTGAAAGATAATGATTTGGATAATGAGCTTGTTTTTATGAACCCCAATTCTTGCTGATCAGCATGAAAATGTGATTACAGATAAAACAGTGTTGTCAAAACATTAAAAGTGTGGGGCTTGGCCTTAGAACAATCCTAATGGCCACAAGACAATCCATTCCACCTTCCAGACTCTACAGAACACAAAATGTCAGAAGAAACCAAAAAACTGCTATCATTAATCATCAAGATACTTCTAGTGTACCTGGATGTTCCTTGTCATATAGACAAATTATCCAGATGGCAAACTAATTTTTTTCAGTTTCCTCTTGAGAGTTTTGTTTCACCCAGGTCTAGTCAACATTGAAGTAATTTTTTTTCTCCCTCCCTTCAATATTATAAAGATCATATTTCTGAAAACACTGTTGCTATATACCATGGCATAGAGAATATAGTTCACTGGTATTGTAATTTACTGTTATTTATCTAATTATGTAATATTGATTTTGTATCATTATATTTACTCATAGCTCTGTTCCTATCTTATCTTCTCCTTCACAAAAACACCTTGAGGAAAAGGCATATTCACACCATTCCTGATGTGTTTAGGACCATGGTTTGCATGCATTATTCCTCATTAATAGGTGTCTGTTGAATGGGCCAATCTACCGTATCTGGATGACCAATATTCAAAGACCCACACTGCAAAGATAAACTAAGTATCAGTATATCCGAATGAGTGAGTTTTTTAGATCATTCAGAATAACATTTTAGCGTTTTGTGGTATCTCAAGGTCATCACTACAAATGATCAAGGCTACTGAAGTATGAAACTGGGTATTGCTATGTAATATAGGGCTAGGTGGTAAGATGGTAGAACATGTCACATGCTTCTATAACCACCACCACCACCGCCGCCGCTGGTACCAGTAAGCTTACGGTAAAGACCAAATTCCACGTATGTCCCCACGTGGTTTATTCCTTGTCCACATCTCTACACTAGCAGCTTCAGCTCACACATTCGTCCTATTCACTATACTTCAGTCAGGTAGTTCTGTTTTTTATGTCCTCAGAGGCACCATAATTGCTCCTGCTACAAGCCCTTTGTCATGTTATTCCTCCATGAGAAATTCTATCTGCCCTTCCCCCTTTCTAACTAGCCAATGCCTACCGGCTCTTCAAGAAGGTCTTTTGAGACAGCTTCTGCCTTCAATGTAAGTGAAACTTCTTAGTTATAGGCCCATATAACCCTCAGAATGCTTATTACAGTTTATAATTATGTATTCATGGAGAGATCACAGGGATAACATCAATTTTCCCCCACTGTCCTCTGAGCAGCATGAAAGCCAGGTCTTTACCTGGCTTGCTTACCATCAGATCACAGTGCCTAGTATTGTGAACAGGAAGGAGTTGCTCAATAAATATTTGTGAATACACCAATGAATGTTTAATTTTATCTTCTGACTACTTCATACATGTACATATATATGCATGGCATACACACACGTTTTTTAATTTGGAATAATTATGCAAGGTTACCTACGAGGCTGCCTATGTATTTTTTTAGGTAAACTCTAAGTCCAACATGGGGCTCAAACTCATGACGCCGATATCAAGAGTCACATGCTCTACTGACTGAGCCAACCAGGTGCCCCCTCCCAAGTATTTTTAAGCATATTTTAAATAGCAGGTGACTCATTAACTTGGATGCTATGGAAATCCACTGGAATTCTCATTACTCTAAACCCAAGTATCTTGTTTCTTTAATCAAATACACATTATGGTCCACGATAAGAGTTAAATCTGGTGCTGATAGGGGATTTGCTGGATTTTCATCTATGTGAAAATGACTTCATACTCCTGGCTAAAACGTGAACTAATATTTATCACTGAGAACATTCAAAGCAACAGGACCTTTTGAATTCCAAGAATCAATGAAAATGTCAATTACTGCTAGATGGACAGGCAGAAAAGAATACAATTTTGTCTGTTCTACTCTTGTCCTGCAAGACTTATGCTCCTGTTCCATTTTCTGAACAATCTAGTAAAATTCAATTTACTTTTTCAATTTGTCTCCAGCCAAGCTTCCTTCTGTCAGCTATGCAGACATTTCAATGATGGCCACGTAGAGTACCAGGAGAAGGACAACTAGAATGAAATTACCTGTGCATTTGCGATCTGTGTCTTCTTTCTTTGACCCACTAATCGTCAACTTGCAGTTGAAGTTTTCCTCCCAGTATTCAGCAAACCATACATTTCTTCTGTTGTTTTCAAGTGTGCGGGACGTAAAATAGGCATCAAACCCTAAACAGAGTTAAATGAAAAGGTCATTGCTTATGGGGCACTGCTGGGACGTTTAGAAATAAAAATACCAGTGATGGTTTTTCTTTGTTTTAGTAGACTGGATGCTCTTTTGTGTCAATCAAAAAAAAAAGAAAAAAAAAAAAGAAAAAAAATATTCCAGTGCTAACCTATGGCTAAATCCCTATTTCAATCTGTCAGGCAGGGATGTGACCTACAAATGACACAGTCACAATGGCCTTAAAGATGACATGATGATCACAACATGTCTTGCATCTCCAGTGATGCTAGACCAGGGACAAAGTGTCTTCTCCTCATCATCAAGATAGTAATTGATAATTTCAGTGCTTACTATGGAGAGGATTCTGTGCTTCACATAGGTTCTTTTATTCATCTCAACAACCAATACGGCAACTACTATCATTCCCACTTTGCCAATGAGGAAACAGAGGCTCAGATGAAATAGAAGCATGCCCGAAGTCAACTATTAGGTAATGTTGCATCTCAGACTACGTGAGCTACTGACCTGTGAATAGCATTTTAACACCTCCCTTTAATAATGCTCCATTGTGTCATTGATATTCTAACCAAAATGGAAGTTTCTGAAAAGGCCACAAGTAAATGCGAGTCTAACATAAAGCTCAGTGTTGCTCACCGAGTGCAGGGGTGTGTGTGAGGAGCAGAAACTCAAGAGGCCAGGTCCCCAGGAAATCTCTTGCTACCTCTTTAGGAGTGCAGCCTTAAATGTTCCAACGGAGCCACAAGGTCTTAGGAGAATCAGACAGGATTCAGTATCACGAGGCGGGCTGGAGGGCCAGCTCCACCACTTCCTAAGTCAGGGGAACATGAGCAAGTGTATGCTTTCCTCATCTTCCTTTCATCTTTCTGCAGAAACGAAGACAACCCTATCTCCTTCCCTCACAGCACCTTGTTTGGGGTGGTGAGAAGACTTTGGAAACTTACAGAGTTCAGTGTTAACAACCACAGGAGATGGACTTGCTTTCACATTATTTAAATTACTCAGTTTTCCCCTCGTTTTAAGACCATAAAAAAATAGCTTCAGACTCTAAACTCCATGAAAGGAGCTTATCAGGTTAACTCTATTCACCACTAAGTGGCTAACACCAAATTCATGGCCTGACATATATGACACCTACTATAAATAGAAAATCTGAAATAAGTAAATGAGACAGAGTAAAAAGGAAAAAAACAAAGCACAAGAGATTATATAATATTTTAGGGAAAATAGAAAGAGTATTTGGCATCTCTTAGGTCATTTTCCAGGCTCATGTCAGTACATGCTGGCCAACTGTCCTTTTATCCCACTACCTTAACTGATTTGAAAGTAATCTGGCTAGAATACGTGATCACATTCTGATATCAATACTGATTAAGCTACCCGGCTGGAAGTCCTCCTGCCTCCCTGTTCTACCACAGCCCTGCCTCCAGACGGCTATTAAGTAGAACACAATATTCCTAAACAAAGGAAAATCTTTAAGGAAAATACACATGAGTCCCCGATGTTTCCAAAAACACTAAATATATGCATTCAGTCATGTATACACATGCATACATGGTGACTGGTGAGCAGCTTTTTGCCCCATGTCCCCCCCTCCCACCTGGCCCCCCCCAAAACCCAAGTAATCAACAGTGCTGTGATTATGTGACAATGACCCCTAATTAGACCCCTAATTAGACCCTGCTTCCAGGGCTTCATACCTATCTACACGTCCCCTTTGCTGCACTGTGCCCTTCTCCGTGGCACATGGACAGGTGTGACGCAGGCAGAGGCTGGGAAGCCCTGGCCTCACTGTGGCTTGTTTTTGTGGAATTCTCTTTCTTGGAATCCAGCTGCCGTGCTCTAAGACATTTGACAGGAGGATGATAGGTCCTGTGGAAAAAGCCCAGCCCGTCTCAGCAAAACTTCTTTGGAGATTGCAGCCCTCCAGCAGACCGTGGTAGAAGAACCACTTAGCTAAGACCAGCTCCCGTTGCACAGTGGTAGTTGATGATTAAGCCAGTAACACTGGAGGTAATTTTTTAAGTAGCCAGACAACTGAAACACTCACAGCACCTGGAGCCTCTATGCGCAACACGCAAACAAAACACCCTTCAGGAAGAAGCACCCTAGACAGAAAACATCCAAGTTTCAGAAGTAAACTCTTCTGCCGTGTGCCACAGGTCTGAATCCCAAACCAGCCTCAGAATAGGAACTACTGAAATGGCTCAGGTTGTAACAAGGATATATCCATGCCTCAGCTCAGAAGAAAACATCTTTAAAGGAAACCTCATCATTGAAAATGTCTACCGCGTCAAAACGCTTCTCTCCATCCTGTGTCTGCTGGAAATGCAAGAGCCCATTGAGGAAGGAGGGACTAGTATTGCGGCTAATGTGCAGGTAGGTGACCACAGAACATTTAAAAGAGAAGAAAAAGAAAGGAAAGCAGCAGTCAGAACATCCCTCTGATCTGAGTGAGAACAAACAGACTTCAGGAAAGAAAGCAAGTATCATAAAGGCTGTCTCTATGCACTACAGCACAACATAGAAAAGGAGCAGGACGTCTGAACCAGAGCCCCTGTCCTTTTCACTCACGTACATAGCTGATGCTTAGCTTCCTCCTCTTCTTCCTCCCTGTGAGCCCGCTGGCTACCTGCACCTGTAAGTTGAGAACTGCTCTTGCTTCCCAAATGCATGTATATATGAATTTCCTGAGTATCTCCTAAGATGCAGATTCTGATTGAGGAGGTCTGGGGTGGGGCCAGATACACTGCAGTTTTAAAAATCCCAGATGATGCTCATGCTGCTTATACTTTAATAAGCAGGGCTCCAGGGCAAATCCTCCATTTTAACAAGCCCCACATGATCCTCATGCTGCCCGGACTTTGAGAAGCAGGATTCCGGAGCAAATCCTGAACATCAGCAGGTGGGACTTGAGCAGTTCCAGCCCAATTTGTAAGATCTCAGTATTGCCACCCTCTTGGCCTCAAATTTATGCCTTGGTTCAGATGGCAGGAGCTTTGCTTACCATCCTATTGCTTGCAGATGGCCCAGGAAGATAGAACATGCTGTATTACTTGCTGGTGAATTTTTCTCAGCATTGCTGCTCTGGGCCCCTTTGCAGCCTCCAAACCTGTATGCCCTGTCACCACTCTGGGCTCTCCAGCCCGGCATTTCAATCTAGCTGCTGTGTCTTAGTGTTGCGGAAAAGGTAACTGAAATAGCCCTGTGTCTTCACTACCTCCTCTGAAGGTCCATGGACTCTGAGGGGAAAACTCAGAGCGTTCAGTCAAGTAGTAATGTAGCATATATTTGCTTTTGAGTGGTGTCCTGAAGACCTCAACAGTTTGGCTTTTTTTGGTATGGAAGCCGCACAGTGTCCTGGTGAATACAGACATGTTGTTCTCGCTCAGAGACACGCTGTGTGGGTCTGTGGGTGTGGGTCTGACTCCGACATTCCCATTTTCTACCTGTATGACCTTGAACAGATGACTCAGCTATTTTGTGTCTCAGTTTCCTCATCTGTAGAAGGGGATTAATTTTAATATCTACCTTAGTGTTGTTAGAGGGGTTAAATGAGCCATCATTTGTAAAGTATTCAGCATTGCACCTGATGAAGTAAAATACAGACTGTTGGTTGTAAAATAACCATACTCATCCATTAAATATTTCTTGAGCACTTACCCTGTGACAGGCACTGTTCTCTACACTCACTAATCTTGGGTTAAGACAGATGGCCCCTCGTCGGATTGATAGCTAGCCTGGTGGGGAAGATAGATTTTGGCAAGTACCACTTAAATATAAAATTACAACTGTGATGGTCTCTATGAAGGAAGGGTACATGATGTCATAGTGTTTGGCGAGTACACACACATGCACAGAGACAGAGAACTGTCTTGGAGTGCCAAAGAGGGCTACTTGGAGTAAACACAGATGAGAAAAGGAAAAAAAAAATAGGTTTTAACTGCAAAGAGACTGGACATTTAATCAGATGGAATCGCATGTGCTTCATCTTAAGAATACTGAAGTCATTTAGCATTACAGAAGCTCCCAGGACAACCCGGCCTTAAAATCAACAAATATAAATGAACCATCTCCTATATATATATGCAATCTAGAATTGCTACTAAAATTCTAATAAACCAATGGCATAAATGTTAATGTTAATGAATGAATAAATATATGAATAAGCTATTTTTGTGAGATGTCAAAATCTTTGTCAGATTTCTATTTGGTCATACAAAAAATTGCACTGATAGTTACAATTACAAAGATAATAAGCACTTCGTATCCATTTTCTCAATGAGCGTCACATAAACCCTAAGACGTGGGTACTAATCATAGCAACACTTTTGAGGTAGAAACTAAGGCTCGGAGAGAAATTTGGGCCCAAATCAGCCTGCTTCTAGACCCCGGTTTTTGATGTCCATACATAGTGTTTCACACATTTTGGTGGGAATCACGATCATCTGGAGAGCTGATGAAGAAAATAGAGATCATGGAGGCAGGTCAGCCCTGTTGTTTTCCCCTCAAGTTCCCCAGGAGATTCTCATATTCCAAAGATTGAGAACCATGGCGATGGTGCATTGCTGGGGTCCACTTATTATTCCTCCTCTTTGCCCTCTCTAATAAATGCCCTGTCACCAAGTTACTACATCAAACAGAAATCCCACTAGGCAACTGGACGGTTCAGCAGGTGGAAGAGCAAAACTATTCTATGATCAGGGGCTGGAATGAGTGAGCCAATCAAAATGGTAAAACCAGCAGCATGGACTCACCATGCTGGGACAAAAACCAGTTTCAGAAAACAGAGCTCCTCTCAGACAATTCAAAGAAGCAGAAGCAGAGGTCAATAGCTGTTATTCAATTGAGTGAATCCTTGCTGATTTACCTCAGCTTAGTTGAGTCCAATTTCTTTCAGGACCTACCAGTTTGTTTATTTCTGTTTAGAAAGGCCATGGCAAGAGATAAATTAAGTCTCCCTGGTTCCCTCATTTTCATCCTTATGGAATGAAGCTGTCCAGGAAATATTCAAGTTTTTAAAAGAGATCTTGCTGTAGCCACGTGTTCACAATGCCCTGGAATGTTCTTGGTTGCCTTTTGGGTTAGGCACACATCATACCTCTTCTTTATTAACAGACAAGGAGCTTCTGCTATGGGGTGGTCCAAAGCTTTCCCTCTGACTACAGGCACTAACCCAATACTCTTGGCCTATCATTACAGTTTCTGTACCCTAGTGATTTTACCTTTTTTTTTTTTTTAATGCAGGGCCTGAACTCACGACCTGAACTCATGACCCCGATATCAAGAGTTAGACGCCCAACTGTTACTGGTAAGGAACCTCAACTTGTGTTTTTTAATTTAATTTTATTTCATTTCATTATTTATTTTTTTTAAAGAATAGGGTATTTAATACAGGATGTGCAGTCACCAAGGTGCAACAGAATCAGGGACAGAAGCAGAAAATGGAGTAACTCTAATCTAATAATATAGGTAGACAGGGGTATGTATGTGTATTCCAGTGAATTGAGACTTTATTCCTATTCTTATAGGAGCTCAGAAGAAAAGTGATCTGAACACACATGCCTTTATATTGGTTAAATTATCAGAGTTTTAAAATTTAACCCAAGGCACCAAGACCGGGGTTTCAGCTCACAGAAAACAGAATAAGAATTATGTTAAAGGAGAAAGGTCATTCTTGTATGTGGAGCTGATGAAATTCTTAGTATTAAATTATTCCTTTTGTTGAACAGATTATTTTAATTTCAGAAATTAATCTACAGGTGATTCTAAGGCAAATGTCTCACTGGGTACATGTTGAACAAAATTCGTATAACCTTGGAAGTAAACCTAAAACAACATGGAAATAACAAGGAGGGTTTTAGCTGGCATTACGACTACATTTATATGGTTCTTTCCTCTTTAACTGGGGTGCTGCCCTCAAATGCCCCCTGAAATTTGTGGCTGAGACAAGAGTGTGCAAATGAAGAGACATATAATTCATCTAGGGCAGGATGTTTGGGAGGTGACCTTTCCAGCTGAAGAGGAAGAAGCTCTCACAAGTGTGTGGCATGAGAGGAAAGCTATCAGAGTGTCAAGAGGGGGTTAGAGGACACAGCTGCCTGTTCAGCCAGGGTGAAGGGATGCTGACAGATACTAATGGGGCTTCACGCAGCATAAGAGAGTGACAAGCAAGTAGTCCTGATTGCTGCTTTAACCACACAAGCCATGCATTGCAGATTAGAACATCACGGTCAGCCTAAATGGCAGGGAGCACCCAAGGCTTCTTTCTACCATCTCATAAAGGAGAGGCTCTTAGCTCTTCTTGAGCCACCTATGTTCTACGTTCGACTCAGGAAGGATGGCTAATGATTTAGAAACATAGTTTCTGGCACATCATAGGCATGTGATACAGAACAAATCTGTGAATGAATAAAAAGACAGAGAATGACAGCGAGAAGGAGGGAAGGGAAAGGAGGAGAGAAGAGGAGAAGAAAGGAGAGGAGAGTGGGGATGAGGGACGGAGGGGAAGGTATGAGGGGAGGAGAGGCGAGAACCGAATAGAGTAAGAACCAGGGGAACTCACATTGTCTGCTACCAAGCAGGTAAATCTGAAAAACAAATTTTGAAAACAAGCCTTTATTTGTTTTACCCCTTTTTCTATGTATATGATATAATTCATAGTGGGTTAAACTGTGGTCCTCAAAAAGATATGTCCATATCCCAACCCCCTGAACTTGGGAGTGTGGCCTTATTTGAAAAATATTTTCATAGTGGATAACAAGAAATTATATGGCAAATGGAATTAAGTTAAAGATCTCTGAGTGAGATCATCCTGCATTGTCTGTATGGGCCCTAAATCCAATGACAAGTATCCTTGTAGGAGACAAAGGGAGCAGAAGCCATGGGGGAGGCCATGTGTATGTAGATGCAGGCACAGACTAGAGTAATGGAGCCATAAGCCAAGGAATGCCTGGAGCCACCTGATGCTGGAAGAGGCAGGAAGTATCCTCCCCAGACAGCCTTCAGAGGAAGCAGCATCAAATTGACATCATCCTTTCAGATTTCTGGACTCCAGAACTGAAAGATTATGAAGTTCTATTGTCTTTAAGCCACTAAGTTTGTGGTCAGTTGTAATAGAACCCCCAGTAAACTAATGCACTCATGATAAGTAAAAAAGTCTTATTGGTAGATACCTTTCTACGGCTTCTCTCTGGTCTGAAAGACATTTGTTTCTCAGATGTTGCAAACTGATGTCTTGCAGAACATATTTAACCTACGGACTTGTCCTTTCTCTTTCTCCCAAGAGTATTTAATTTCATTTGTTTTCCCAAGAGTATTTTAAAGCTAATTTAAAAATCAGAAGATTTCACTTATAAGTCCCAATTTTTGGGTTCACTTGTGAAATCAGATGATCCTTTAACACAGACCCCATTCCCACGTGGCAGCCATCAGGTGCTGAGGAATGGCTATTGCCTTCAGGTGAGTCTCCATTCTCCAGCTCGCAGTATTTCCCTACCACCTCTGATGGCTTCAACCTGGCCTCTTTTTGCATTCGTTAAGATGCATTTTGTCATGGTTGATACTGAAGTTTCCACCCCCAAGAAACGCATCTCCTCTTACTTCAACTGACACATTTGTTGCAACATGAGTGGTATACAGTCTCCACTGAATTGAGTATCTCAGGCCCCTAAGAATATATCCATGAAAAAGGTGCTAAGAACAGAGGGATGTCGGGAAAGAAGCAGGATTTAAAATTAACACAGAGTGCACCTGGGTGGCTCAGTCAGTTAAGCATCAGACTCTTGATTTCAGCTCAGGTCATGTTCTCAGGGTTGTGAGATCGAGCCCCACCTGGGGCTCCACACTGGGCATGGAGCCTGCTTAAGATTCTCTCTCTCCCTCTCCCTCTACCCCCCACCCTGAAAAAAACTAACAAAGAGAAATATATCCTCATATACACAAACAATAATCACTTAAAAGATATAGCAAAAGAGAAGACCAAAATTAAAAGAATAACAACAATAAAAAATACCTATCGAAGAACAGGTATACCCTTCCATGTAATCAAGTTGACTTTTGTCCTTCAGGAGTTTTGTTTTAATTAATTAACATTTTCCTTATGTCAATTCTCTAGAAGCTAAATTGTACATTTTACATCATTTTAATAAAAATATTAACATCTTTTTTCCCCCTAGCACTAGACAATTACCTTCAGAGTTCATATGGAAAAAATATTAAGAATGAGGAGACTTCTGAAAAAGAAGAGCAACAGAACATGAGTGTTTGGGGGTGCTGAGAATGGATTGGAGGTCAGGATGAGGAGGGCAAACTCTACCAGGTAATATAATGTAACAACAGATTATAAATCCTCTATGATTAAAAAAAGAGTCCTGACATAAGAATAAAGAGATCAATGGACCATTGACATTCAACAGAAAGTCCAGAAAGACTTGATTGCACATGCGAATTTCATATAACAGAGAATAAAGGTAGTGTTTCAAATCACTAGAAACATATTACCCTTTTAATAATCATATTAATAAACAGCAGCTGGTTGGATAATTGGTTAATGATCACAGTGGATCTCAGTTCAGAATGTGACATTGTATTAGCCCACAAAAAAATACAAGAAGCATTACATGGACTTAACCATAGTAAGTGAACATGGGGTTTCCCATCTCTGTAAGAGAATGGATTTTGCATGGTTGCAGAAACTGGAGATCCTCCACACTTGGTGTGATGCCACCTGCTGCAGAACAGCCATGGTAGGGTCCAGTGTCATGTGGCGCACTCCCCATACCCTGGGCACATGGCCCTGACTGCACTTGCACAGTGCTGTGGAAGATCATGTCCTTGTCTGTCTGTCTCTCTCTCATGACTCTGAGTTCTTACCATGAAGAAACTGCCCAAGTGCCTGTAAACATTTATTGAAGTAAATCGAAGTTGGAGACATGTAATCAGTTTGGCAACAAAATCCTTGGTGATCTAGTGGGATAAGTTAGGCTTTTAGATGCGCCCCAAAATTTGCCGGCTATATCTATTGAGAGTGGTGGAAACCAGCTATTATTTTTGAGAAAACAAATAAGAATTACTACAATGGAAATTACCCCACAAAGAACAAAAATCCCATGGGAAGTGTTTATGGATGAGGTAGAAGGAATAATGTTTGCAATATTATTCCACAAAATGCCTCCAAAGGGCTGTTGGGTATTATATAATGCTAGAATGCTTGCCATTTTTCACTCTTTTAAACTGGGATGCAGAAGGGCATTTTATGTAATCTGAGTACACTTATATGGAAACAAATATGGGTATAAACAATACATATTAAATTGATAGTTTTAGCATTATAATGGTTGAAAGCAGACTCCTAAACTAGAATTCTAGGGTTCAATTCCTAGGTTTGTCACTTACTAGCTAGATGACCTTGAGCAAATGACTTAACCAGGCTAAGTTTCTCAGTCTGTAAAACTGAGGATAAAATGATGATAATATCTACTCCATAGGATTCTTAAGAGGTTTCCATGTGAGAATACATGCAGTGTTGAGAATAATGCATGGCACATAATAAGAGTACAGATGTTAGCTAAATTAAAAGAAAATAAACACAGACACACGTGTAAAGTGACTAAAAAAGAGAAAGAGAGTACAAGAAGAGGAAATTCAGAAAACTTTGAATTTGATCACCAGAAACTCTCAATGAAATAGTCATCTATCAAGGTCCTGGCTCTCGAGTCAGATGGACCTGAGTTTGAACCCTAACTCTGCCAGTCACCAGCTATTTTATTTAACTTCTCTTATGCTAAGTGGATCACTTACTGTCCATGTTTTGTTGTTGAACTGGATATTCATTCACTCTGCTTCTCCATCATTTATGCATGTATATATGCATTCATTCTTTCCAGAAGAAACTTAAAGTGGTATCTTTGTTTCACCTATTAAATGAGTACAATTGTACCTACCTTAGAGATGGGTGTAAAGATTTAAAATATGAAGGCTAAACCAGCTAATCTCTTACAGTTGCTAGTAGCAGCCAGATAGTATAAAGCAACCAACCACCTTCCCTCTGAGAAAGCCCCTTCTTGATTTCCTATGCCATGTGCAGCATCTGTGAGCTTAACAGCTGGAATAGATGTTGCTTTGCAGCAACTCAGGATGCATAAGTTCAGTAGACAAGAAAGATACAAGGCCATCCCTCAAGTGAGTGCTTTAGGAGGTGAGATTTGAAGAAGCCAACTTCCTGCAGGCCACAGGGTATGGTGGAAGGTTCCTTTCTTTCTTCTACCACACCTTCATAATGATGCTCAGCTTAAACCCCTGTGTTAGCTAGTTAAGTGTTCCATACAGAGCATTGGTCAAGGGTCAGACTCAGTGATCACTCACATAGCTTACAGCATTAACTTGGCCTTGGGTTTTTTCTATTTCTTGCCTTCCTCCCCTCCGGCTTCCCTCATCTTTCCCTTCATCCATCCATACTATGTTATTTTCTATTTCCATGTCTTTCTTTCCAGCAACAATGAACCTTTGTGCAATCTTGGCTGCAACACATGTTAGTGCTATGTGTCAAAAGTCATAAAAAAAGGTACAAACTCTTTGATCTAGTGATTTTACTTCATGGTACTTACCCAATGAAGTAAGCATATGCATTTTTTAGAAAAGCTGTATGAAGTACTGGATGATATTAAGAAATCATTAATTTTATCAAATATGATAATGGCATGATGATTATATAAATAGGTTTTACCAGTTAGAAATACATTTTGAAATATTTTAGTAAGAAGTCCTAAAGTCTGGGATTCAATCTGAAATGTCCCTTCACCATAAAAGTTCACAGGGAATAGTTAAAACATAGAAAAACACATGGTGCTCTTGCTCACATTTTCATAAAAGGAAATATGGTATATGGTAGGGACTGTCTTTATAGAAACCAAGAATAATAGGGTGTGTTGCAAACATTGCTTATTTATTGGTCAGTGTCTGTGGCTTAATATTGCTATTTGCATTATAAAGACTTTTTTTTTTTTTTTTCTGTAGGACTCAAAAGAGTGTAGAATTTTCTATGATTTCCTCCTAGGCCACCAAGAGGCTTCCTTGTGGGAGAGTACAAGTATGAAAGGGAGCATATCCTACATTCCATAGAACACACATCCTGGTATTGTCCTCCTGCTGCCATCAGGGTTGAAAATCTACCATATGATTAGTAGATCCCAGGGAAGTTCCTTCATTTTTTTTTTAAAAACCATGCCTTCAAGAATCCATCAGAGAAGAGGAACTCTGTCTCCTGAACTCCAAGACCCTTCTCAGCTTCTATTACTTTCTCAACATCCAGGAAGGCACACGACAGTAAGTTCCCAGACAGGCTGTTGGCCCAATTACCTAGCTGGAGAAGATCATGTTAAATCCAAAACAGTCACTGAGGATCTGCCAGGGAATTCTCCAACTGAGATCTGCCTTTCATAAAAGACAGCCTTTAGATAAGAAGAGGAATGCTTGGCAAGGCCTGATGCATCTCCCTAGGGCTGGGCTATAATGGCCCACAAGTACTCATATGTGTACAGTTCCTTTCTCCAGGAGCTCAGCCTCTGTTCTGCATGAGGTATTTGCAGAATATCTATGTCTGCAACAGTAGTTCATAGCCCTGGCTACACACCGGAATTGTGTATGAAACATAAACACACACACATATACACACACAGGCATACACACAACCCTAGGCCTGGACTCCAGGCCAGACCAGCTAAATCAGAGCTTCTGTTGGTGGGCCTAGGCATTAGCATTTCAACTTCTCAGGTTATTCTGCTGTGCAGTCTAGAATATTGCTCTAGAATATTATGTGATTTTATCACTCATATGTACATTTTACACACCACCCTAGAAGAGTTGTCCAAGGGACACCAGAAACACAGAAGACAAGGTCTCTTAACTTGAATGTATCTATTTTTGGTATATGTATATCATGATTACTCATATAGTATCTATTCTTGGTATATGCATCATGATTACTCAGATAATATCACTTGCTCAAATGTCTTTTAAAACATCAAATAAAGACTGAGTATGTTGTCATAATTGATTGCATCTCAGTGTCATTCTTTTAAAATTGTTATACATTATATGAAAGCTTCCCAAAATTTTAATTAATAAACTCTGCCATATAGAGAGTATACATATATTTATTCAAGCTTGATATCATCCTAATTAATGCAGGGTCAGATTTATGCTTCCATAGTAAATTTTGTGAACATTTGTAAAACATGATTTTTCTGAGAAATGTTTAAGAATTTTTAAGATCGTATTATGATTACACTCATGTATGCCTATAGTTTTCCAATAAGCATAACATTACAAAGTAAGGAATTTAACCCATAGTCGGTATTGAACTTTAACTACTGGAACTTACCCATTTTTCCAGTCAACAACAGAGTGAAACCCAGACAAACTTGTCAGAGAATTATTCTGCATTGTGGAAGCTTCACGTTTTATTTTTAATAATGGTACAGAACCACGTTGCCTGGTTACCATCTTCATTTTGTACCCTGATCTAAAAATGTCTCAGCAGCCAGAAGTTTTCAGTGAGCTTAATACCTAAACTTATATAATCAAACATCTATAACAACCCAGAAGGAATTTTACCAAAATGGTATTTCATTTCTTCTTAATCACAGATTCAGCCACTGCCTACAGATTGGGTAAAATAATAATAATAATAATAATTTTGAAGGAAGGACTGTTCTTATGCAGATCTGAGAGGAAGAAGAAAAGAGTAAGGAAAAAAACCCTTAAAAAAATATCAATGTCCCAAATGTTTGACCATATACTATTTCAATTCCCATGAAAATATAAATCAAGAGAAAAAAAATTGATTTTTAAAACAGCACCTAATAATTGCATGACAAACATCCCTTCTTGGGGTATTTTCAGATTTGAGTAGAACTGTCTAACATCCTGGATTTTTGATCCCTATTCCAGCAATTCCTAAAGCATGTTATTTTGATGCACACTATTTCTCTGTGTATTATTTGGCATATTAATGAAGACATCATACTTTCAGAAATGTAAAAACAGGCTGAAATAAATGCCCCTAATGTCTTCATGCAAAGATCAAGCTCAAGAAGCAAATTCAGATTATTTAATTCTTTTACCACCCACATTACCAAGCTATTTTTGGGGTGAAGACACTGCACTAGATGTTGTAATAGGAAAGGTTATTTGTTCTGAACTCTACTCTCTTTCACTTTTGGGCAACTATATCCTACTTTCTAGAAATCCACTTACACATTTATATGGTTGTACTAGGTGTGACTGACTGAGTTAGGGGTAAGCACCTAACCCAATCTGTGTCAAATTCCTGGCCTTGGGAACCTGAAATTGGAAATAATGAAACTCCTGAATCAACCCAAATAGTAGAGACATAAACTTAGGAGTTGCTGACAGCAGTCATGAAGACTGGGAAGTAGAAAAAGTCAGTTTGCATTGGGAGCAAAGAATGAGTCAATCAGAGGCCAAGAGAGAGAGACATGGAGGGGAAAAAAGAAATGTCTTGCATTTTCTACAGCGATCAAGTACCTGGTTCCAATCTTTGTTCCTTGCCTTCAGCTTCTATAAGACATCTTTTTAACTTTATAATAAGTTATCCCCCCTCCTTTGTGCTTAGGCGATTCCCAATGGGTGTCTGCCATTGATTGGTAACTATAAGGGTTGTAACTAATATTGATGTGGGGATATGTCAGATATGGATCTTGTTCTCAAGGGAATTGCTAAGTAGGATACACAAAGATAATTAAAAAAAAAAAAAAGGAGAGTTTTAGAAGTTATAGAGATGAGATAATAGACATTTTCACAGGAAGAAGCAAACTTCCCTGGCTCTGGGTAAGGTGGATCAGACAAAAAAAGTTTTTCAGAGCAGTGATAATCAATGCATTTGAAAATGTCTAGAATGATGACCAACACTATTTTTTTGTAGGTAATCGATATTATAGGAGTATAAATTCAATTTTATGCCATTTGGTTCAGACACAGAAATCCTTGTTTTTCCTCTCAATGTGGAATACCCCATAGGGGAACTCCATGCTCTATTTTAGCTAAGCAATGGGATGAACTGAATATGCAAACCATATAGCAACATAGTAAATATGGTCTTGCCCTGAACATAATATTTTATGGGTTTTTTTGCACCATAGCCCTACTGATACCATTCTCTTTAGAGCAGGCAGCACCAGAGGAGAATTTTGTGACAGTAACTAGCAGAGCCTGTGCTTATTACCTAGGTCACTGACATTATCCAAAGAAATATATTCCCATTTCACTCACCAGGGATTGCTTCTTTGTCATCTAAATTTCAAGTGTTTTGGATTTAAAAAAAAAGCAATTAATAACAGCAAAAATTAATGAAATTAATTAAAGCAAGATGTCCCATGGTAGAGAAATTATGAAAACATAATACACAATCACTACCTCCAAGACGCTTTCAGCTTTGGGGGGTAGGTGAGAAAATACAAATAACAATAAAAACAGTAAAACTGACTAATGTTTATTGGGAAAAAAAATAATTATACTGGGTTAAGGGTGTTAAATGTATTAATTCAATCTTCACAAACATCCTATGAGTTAGCCATCATTATTATCCCCATTTGGTGACTGAATGAACTGAAACTTATGTAGTATAAATAACTTGCCCAAAGGCTTATAGTTAATAAGTGGAACCTGAACACAGTCTGCCTGATTCCAAAGGGTAAGCTCTTAACCACAATGCAAAAAGAAATGAGAGAACAAAGCCATATAAAAATTTCAAAGGTACTCTATAAAGGTTACAGGAATTCAGGGGATGAAAGGGAACGGCAGGCTGTAGTTACGTGCATTTATTCCATGGCAGAGCTGTGATCTGAATTTAGCCTTGAAACTGCAGAGTTCATATAGACAGGAAGAACTAAACAAAGTAGAAGATGATAGCAAGAATAAAGGGGTGACATGATTGTATCATATGTGTTTCTGGGTGTTGACTAGATGGAATTGACTACAATGGATGCTTTATTCAGGGAAGAACCTTATGTAAAGTTATGATGGATCTAGGCTGTGGATTGTCTCAAGCATAAGAAGTTTGCATATTATCTCATGGGCATCGTGAAGTCATTGAAGACCAGTTTTTAAGAATGCATACCGTAATGTATGGTGATTAACATGACATAATAAAATAAAATTAAAAATAAAAGAATGCATACCATGATAACAGAAGGACTTGAGGAAGAATACACTAGCAAGACTGGAAGGAAGAAGGTTCACATTTGCTGACCGACATTGTGATAGAAGCATTCATCTGTGTGGTCTAATATAATTCTTATAACATCATGAAATATAGAAACTGCCGTGTCCATACTTGGTTGTCAGGGAAAATGCCTCTTTCAAGGTCACCAAGTGGAAAAATTAGACATAATATTTCAGTCTCGTCTGTTTAAAACCCATACTCTTAACAATTCAATATGAAAAACTTGAAGCAGAGACATTGCAAAGTTATAATAAAAGTAATAGCAATTAACATTATTAAGCATTTACTATTTCTAGATTCTAACTGATTTACATTAAATAAGCTATTTAAACCTTCCAATAGCCCTAAATAGGTACTATACTATTCCCATTTTTCACATGAGAAAAATGAAGCAGACATATTTGGGGACATCTGCCCATGGAGATGGGAAAAATCTTTCTATCATTACTGAGGGAGATGAGATTGCATCCAGATTTTCTGGCTCTACAGTCTGTGCTCATGGTTCTGCTTGGAGCCCCTCAATTACAACAGCAGGTGACTAAGAAATAATATGCATGCCAACTCAAGTAGAAAGTTTTACAAGGACAGATTGAAAACAAGGACCTTGGTGGAGAAAAAAAGGAGATTTGGTGATTAGATCTAGAGTTTGGGGGAAAAATTGATGGAATAATTTTGTTTTGTTTTGTTTTTCTTTTTAAATAGAAAGACGGTGTGATTTCCCAATCACTGAACTTTGGGTGATGGCTGAACCATGAAGGAAAATGCTCTCAAGTGTAAAGCTATAGATTCAGAAGTCAAAGAAATGCATGTGATACTTGGAACTAAGAGAAAGGATAAATCAAAAGAAGGAGGAGGAGGAGGAGAAACAAAGAAAAGAAAATATATAAAGGAGAAAGGCACATGAAGAGATGAGTCATGAGAAATGTCCACATTTAAGGATGTCAAAGAGAAACAAAGAAGCCATCAATGGAGATGGTAGGGGAATTGTCAGAGAAATAGGAGGAGGCCACAGGATATTTGTAAAAGCCCACAGCTCCATAAGATCTAGGGTTGGCTTTATTGGCATATGATCCTCAGAGCTCCTCATTTGAGTGAGTCTCATTCACACAGGACTTCAACTGTAGAAGGGCCTCATGCTTTGGTTTAATGCTCTCATGTCACCATTCTGGAATTCTTAATTTTTGAACAAGGGCCTTCACATTCTTATTTTGTACTGGGCCTCACAAAAAAATATAGCCAGTTCTAGAAAGATCTCAGGGGTCATCTTTTCTAATTCCCCATTCAATGATATTTCCTTTCGAATTTTCCCTACCATATACTATCAAATTTCTCAATAAATATCCCGTCACAAGGAACTTGAAGAGAGCCTGTTGCCTTCTCAGACAGATAAGAAGAAAACAAAGTGTCAGTATAATTGTGCTGCCATTTTATATCTAACTTTCATGATTTACTAGATTTCAAATGTTTCAGCCAATAAACCCAAAAATTCTTCACTGCCAATTGCCAAGAATGTGGTTAGCACATGATAGGCACTCAGTAACTACTAATGAATTAAAGTGATTCTGAATCACATATCTAGATGGTTGTTCACTTTCAGAAAAGACACTAACATGCACTTATGGGCCAATTTAAGATTTCTGAATATGTCATTTAAAATTTAAATTATTTCCCACATGGTAATTCTGAAAATTTTTAGAAAGCAATGGTCATATTTACACAGATTCTTTTCACTTTTTTCCAATCTTCCCTAAAAGTTAGGAGAGTTTCTTCATCACCTGGGTCAACTGTTACTTGGAACATACCCAATATTGCAGATGTTTGGGGTCACTTTAAAGCAGGGTTTCTCAACCTTGGCCCTATTAACACTGTGGGCCAGGTAATTCTTTGTTGTGGGACTGTCCTGTGCATTGTAGGGTATTTAGCAGCATCTCTGATTTCTATGCACTAGATGCCAGTATGATCCTCCCCACTGCCAACTGTGACAAACCAATGTCTCCAGAAACTGTCAAATGTCTAGTGAGGGGCAAAATCACCCTTAGGTGAAATCCACTGATTTAAAGTATAACAACTCTACACAATGACTTTAACTGGGTGTGTGGCATTTGTTTCAGTGAATTACAGGGCTTTCTTAGTGTGTAGTGTATGGCACAGTTATTTATTTACTTACTTGTTTGTTTGTTTATTGAGAGAGGCTGCGTGCCTACATGTGAGCCTGGCTGGGGGGAGAGCACAGGGAGAGAGAGAATCTTAGGCTGGTTCCACACTCAGGGCAGGGCCCATTGCAGGGCTCCCTCTCACAACCCTGAGATCATGATCTGAACTGGAACCAAGAATTCGATGCTCCATTGACTGAGCCACCCAGGAGTCCCTATATATGTTATTCTTTAATATTACGATGCTTGCAAAGAGAGTATTCAAAATTTCATTATGGTAAACTTCCATGGGGAATGAGCCTTAGTTTCTTCTTTATATTTTTTTGTGCTTTAGTTACTTCTTTGCACTTTCCATGCTCTTTAAATTATTAACAATTAGAATGAAGGCTTTTTATAATCAGAGAAAAATGGTGTTTTCATTTTGAAATCCAATTAGGAACATGTGGGTAGTAAGGAAATGGAGCCTCTGGGTATAGACACATTTAAGGAAGATTCATAAGACAGACTTTCCCTGCTTTATTTCCCAAGAACCCATATCCTACAGTTTATAGGAAATGGGAATAATAATAGAGTCCATGAAGTTCTACTTTACATCCCAAAACTATTTTATAAACACATAGGAAAAATAGGCTGATTCAATAAGTCAGGGATAGTACTTTAGAATGAAGTAGCCACACCTAAGCACAGCTGCTCCTGAGGAAGAGGAAAAATGGTGCCATCAGCATCAGATGCCATGCACAAGGGGGTTTGAGAGTTTCTTGAGAAAGAGGCCACCAAACTGAATTTCTTTTATACATTCATGTACTCAGGTATCTAAAACATGTTTCTTAAACAATTATTAATTTTTATCCTGATGATATAGATACAGATATATTCATAGATAGAGCATAAGACACTACTCTGACATTTCCCAAAACTTCATGTAGGCATTCATACTAAAACGATAGCAATAAATGTAATAAAATACAGATAATCAAAAAATCTCCAATATGTTAATTCATAATGCAAAAGATGAGAATTTTTTTAAAAAATTGATGATGGCAGGTTAAGTGGTGAGGATTTAACGGCTATCTCTTTTATTTTGTAGCATTTTTTTAAAAAGATTTTATTTATTTATTTGACAGAGAGAGACACAGCGAGAGAGGGAACACAAGCAGGGGGAGTGGGAGAGAGAGAAGCAGGCTTCCCGCAGAGCAGGGAGCCTGATGCGGGGCTCAATCCCGGGACCCTGGGATCATGACCTGAGCTGAAGGCAGACGCTTAACGACTGAGCCACCCAGGTGCCCCTGTAGCATATTTTTTTAAGGAAAATAAAAGAGTGAGAGAGGTTTGTTCACTACCTCAGACATCTCTTCTCAGATTCATCTTTTTTACTTTGTGTGATTGTACTTTTATTCCACTACAGCTTCTAATAAAGAAAAGGTGTTATATATATATATATACACATATATACATATATATATATATATATATACACACACAATGGAATATTATTCAGCCATAAAAAATGAAATCTTGCCATTTGCAATGACATGGATGGATCTAGAGAGTATTATGCTAAGTGAAATAAGTTGGTCAGAGAAAGACAATACTGTATGATTTCATATGTGGAATTTAAGAAACAAAACAAATGAGCAAAGGGAAAGAGAGAGAGGGAGACAAATCAAGAAACACACTCTTAACTATAGAGAACAAACTGATGGTTACCAGATGGGAGGGGGCTAGGTGATGGATTAAGTAAGTGATGGGGATTAAGGAGTGCACTTGTCCTGATGAGCACCTGGTAATGTAGGGAAGTGTTGAATCACTATATTTACACCTAAAACTAATATAATACTGTGTGTTAAGTAATTGGAATTAAAATAAAAACTTAAAAATCCCCCCAAATTTTTATTGGACTACAAATGAATAAATAAGTGTGTTAAATCCAATATGTGGTTATAAGGATTTTTTAAAAAGCTATTGCTGGGAAAGTTTTCATTTTATCCCCCAATTCCTCCCGAGCTTACTTGGGTCTCACTAGTGACTTAAATAATTTTGCCCAAGATGGATCCTCTGAGAGATGAGAATCATGGAAAAAAAGGAACTGTGATAGTTGGTGTTTAATTTTGTTTTCACCGGGTGGAAACATGGGGAGGAGAGATGATATCTGAAGTTGAACTCTATACTAGACTGGAAAGAGAATAAAAGGTAAGCAAGAGAAGTTATTTTTGATTTATTACGAGAACTAATGTGTACCCTATTTGGTGAATGTGATATAACTCACATGGATGACAGAAAAGTAAATGCGGCTGTTTAAGGTCTATTTTGACTATTTTTTTCAAAGGAAAATACACATAAAGTGGAAGAAGAAGAAGAAGAAATCATAAAATGGGAAAAAAAAATCTCCAACCAAATTAGGATAGAGAAAGAGGGCATTTTGTCATTCTTAACGAATTCAAATTCAGGTCCAACCAATTGTACTATGAACATTCTGGCAGGACTAAAGGAAGACAGAAACTGATGAAAAATTATAAAAATTAAAGTATTATCAGGTCTCACACTGAAAAAATGTTTTCCCTATCTTAGAAAGGGGAGGACAACGGAAGACAAATTATGGAAAACACTGAAGACACTCTCTGGAAAATTTCCATGTAATTTTGTAACAAATCATCGTGAATACAAGAAAAGAATTTAATGATCATTGAGAGATTGCTAATGTGTCTTAACAAAAACAAGGTGACACTGAGTCTCTTTTTCAGTGACCAGGCTCCATGAGCAGACAGAACATCTAGAACACTTTGCACGTCCTCATTGGAACAGGTTTATTTCATTACCATCTTTTACAGATCCCGTGAACAAACAAAAGAAATGCTGTTCGAATCCATCATTTGGCAAAATGTGAGTAAGGTAGATTTACAGCTGACTGAAATAAGATTGTCAAACAATGGCTTAAAGCAGAGCCAGAAGGCAAGATGGTAGAAAGAAGCACAGTTTTCTAATCAGATATATGTGGGTTCACATTTAGGTTCTATTCCCTCATAGCTATGTGCCCTTGGGCATGCTATTTAAATTTTCGAAGCCAGGGTTCATTTATCTTTAAGATGGGGGATACCAAGGATGACTTAGAAAGGATTTAAAATAATAACGCTGTGTAACATCATATAAAATGTATATATGTAAAATATATGCAGAATGTCTAAGCTGAAGAAATGTTACTGTCTAATTATCGTTATAACTACCACTACTCCTACTCCTCCTCCTCACTATTACTACTATAATCTAATGGGAGGTATCTAAGTGGTGTGCTACGGGGACCTCTTCTTGCTGCTGACATGTTCATGGTTTTCATCTACACATCGTTGAATGAAGACTTAGTTGTTACATTTACCAAATTCCTACTCAGCCTGAAATGTAGAAGAAAGTTAATAGTGTGACAGGAGACACACAGTAATCTGTAATAAATGAAATAGAATTTAGTGAAGCAACTATGCCTACACAGAAAAAAAAAAGAAAATTACATAACACTTAGTTGCATGGTAAAATGAATAATTATAAAGCAAGCAACCACATAACCAACAACCAGGTTAAGAAAGAATGCCTTTAGCACCCAGAAGCTATCCCTTTTACTGTTACATCCCCTGCTAATCATTATCTTGATTTTTATGAGCTCTCATGTGCTAATCACTATCTTGGTTTTTATGAGAATCAATTCCATGTTTTTCTTTTTAGTTTTAGCACATTGTACACCCCACTAAACAGGACAGAATACTATTTTGAACTTAACATAAGTGAAATCATATTGTATGTACTTTGGGCTTCACATCTTTTGTTCAACATTTTGTTTCAAAATGAACAGTCATTCTTACTGATGAATTCATTTTCATTGTTGTATAGTTTCCAGGATATGAATATATCATAGCATCTTATCCTTTCTATCACTGATGGATAATAAGTTGCTTCCAATGTTTGACTTTTGGCAAGAAGTATGCTATGAATATTTTTGTTCGTGTCTTGCAGTGCATTTGTGTGCACATGGAAAAGTATTCATGAAAAATATGTTAAAGTTACTTTTATTTTTCTATTTTCCATTGCCAAGCATGTATAATGTAATTCATGTAAGTTAAATCTATTCTTTTGACACTTCTGCACATAAAAATATATGTAGAAATAAGGTTTGAGAAAATTTAATAATAATAGTTGAACATAGTTTCTATAAATTAAGGTTCAGCAATAGATCTTGACCACAAATAAGTGCTTTTATATCAATATGTCTAACACATTCCTTTCAGAAAAACATAAATTATATTAAGATAAATAAAAGTCACATTCTATATGGTCAAATAGAACTTGTTTTAATTTCCTAGAAACGCATTTTTCTTTATCTTGATGAGAAAGGATTTTTAAGATACTATATTCATTTTTTTTAAAGGAAGGTTTTAATTTCTTTCTTTAGCCCTAAGGGGATATGTGAACTCTGAATATTGTTTAGAAGGGAAGGGGTGAAACAGCTAACCTCCAATTGCCTCACAGAGTATCAGGGAGTATTTAGGAAGGTATAATCTTTGCTTGAACCAAACTTTTAATTGTCCACCCCTTCCCTTCTCTCTTTCCTCTGGTAAGTGTCAGAAACTTGAGGAATGTACTATGAAGACCAAATGTCTTATAAATAGATTATACACAATACATGTGATCGATAATTAAAAAAAAAAAGACAGTATTTTACCTTCCTTTGTAAACTGTCTTTAAATGGAGACTATTTCATCTGTAAAACTTCTAAACAATATTCAGAGTTCACATATCCCCTTAGGGCTAAAGAAAGAAATTAAAACTTTCCTTTAAAATTACAATACTGTCCAGGTTGGTAGCCACCAGCCAGATGTGGCTATTGAGCAACTGAAATGTGGCTAGAGTAATTTACGTGTTCTCTAAATTGAAAATACATCCAGGATTTTGAAGATTAGTACAAAAAAATGTAAAATATCTCATTCATAATTTTTATATTGATGATATGTTGTGACAATACTATATTTTGAATATATTGGGTTAAATAAAATATATTACTAGAATTAATTTCACCTATTTCTTTTTGCTTTTCTTAATACTAGAAAATTTAAAATTACATATATGTTTGCATTATATTTCTATTGGAGAGCACTGGTACAGATCCTTAACAAAATAAAATATTCCAAAAGTTCATGGATTCTTTTTCAGATTCATGGATTTATTTCATGATACTCCTCAGATGGATATAAATGTAATATTTTTTGGTCTATAATGTCATAAAAAGTTCACTTTTACACACAGAATAGCCACTAGGTGGCTAGTTTATTCCTAGTGAGAATTATTAATATAATTAGTTATAAAAAATAAACTTCACAAAGCTAAAGAGACACTAGGAAATTATAGTTCCACTTAAAAAGGTAAACATTAATGTTAATTGAAATAAATCTTGAGGTAGACTTCATCTATTCCCACTGTGATAGGGGTACACTTATGTATATTTCATTGGGTTAATATTTGGATGACTTAAATGCAGATGTGTTTCTGTTTGTGTATCTTTGTCTTCCAATGTAGTAGAGAAAGCCAAAGGATTAATTTAAGAAGTCTCTGGGGGAACCTATGATATTTCACATTGACCTGTTTCTTGATGGTGAGTCTTAAAATTATTTACCAAAATCTGTTCATCCTCAGAGCATCTTATTTAACAGGTAAATACTACTCTGTAATAAATCAGTAGGAAAGTATGTATGCAAGCAGTGACTGAATGTATGTGTCCTTTTTTGGATGGTTGTATACACAAGGGGTTATTTCCTAATAGCATGGGAATGACCTAAAAGTTCGTTTTCTTTTTTATCTCTTTGTATCACAAAGTTTACAGTTTCCACTCCTCCATAAACTGTTTTCACACCCATTTCTACTTGCACTATGTCCCCTCAGCTACTGCAGTTCTACAAACTGACCAAAGAGCCAGATGGAAGATGAAAACACACCCAGCAGTTTCAAGTATCCAGCTTTTTAATGTATCTAAATGAAATGTCTTAAACCATTTTCCATGGAAACCCATAGGGGGGAAGAAAAGGATATGATACCTCCTTCAGGATCAATACCTTGGTAACCAATGGCTTCCATCTGAAATTTGGACAGGAGGGTCTTGGCGTTGAATCTGGTTTGTGCTGCTATTTAAGACCACTTACAAATAGCATTAGATCAATGAAAACACATTACTGACTTGGCTTGGTTAAAACAAGTTCCTTCCCTTAAAGTCATAGTCTGTGAGTGGTAAGGGCAGGGTGTCTGTGTGTTATCGTGGCATGAATATATGTGAAGTGAAGATTAAATGATCTGTTCCAAAGTCCCTGAGTGAGTTGAAATTGTGCATTGTAGTTTGATTTCTTGGACTTGTGAAATCCTGCCATCTTCAAGATCTGCTTCCTTAATGTAACTGAGAAGGTGGTATGGTAGTCTGCTTGACTTCCATCAAATGTCATTTTAGGTTACCCACTTCTAAACTATAGATAAATACTCTTAGACTCACTTATTTTTAGGTATCGGTTTCTGCTCTTGGTTTTTATTTATGCTTTTTATTCAACAAACTTCTTTGAGTGTCTTTTATATGCTCGTTAGTGTTCAAAACTCAAACTTTAGTGAACAGGACAGGTGAAAATTTCTGCTCTGTAGAGTTCACATTCCTAAAGGATGTCAATGGATTTTGTTGCTTGCAATATTAAAATTCTGATGGTTGGAAGAGGATTCCCAGTAAAGTTTAGGAATAAGGCACAGGTAAGTACCACCACTGCCCTCTCTTGCACCACAATGGAGAGCTTCTCTAACATAACAAAAGAAGAAAAAGAAACAAGAGACATATGGATTAGAAAGGGGGAGACAACATCCTCCTGTTTTACAGCCAATAGATTTGTAGGCATAGAAAGTCCATGGTGATCTAGAGGCATTAGGAGTTCACAAGGGTGCTTGGTAAATATCAACAACTTGCACTCGTATCAGTTAAACACTGTAGAAATCTCAATAAAGATCCAATTTACAACAGCAAAAGAAACACATAAGGTAACCAGGTTAAAAAAGTTTTTTTTTAAAAGAGAGAGATAGGGCGCCTGGGTGGCTCAGTTGGTTAAGCGACTGCCTTCGGCTCAGGTCATGATCCTGGAGTCCCTGGATCGAGTCCTGCATCGGGCTCCCTGCTCGGCAGGGAGTCTGCTTCTCCCTCTGACCCTCCCCTCTCTCATGTGCTCTCTCTCATTCTCTCTCTCTCAAATAAATAAATAAAATCTTTAAAAAAAAAAAAAGAGAGAGATAAAGGATCATAATGGAGAAGTTCCTAAAGCATTATTGAAGAATGACTTCTGGTTTTTTTTGTTTTGTTTTATTTTGTTTTTTATCTGTCTAGTGAAGGGTTTGAAGGTTAGTGATTCTTATTTTGAGTCAGACTTAATTTTTTTTATATAACTTATGGTTTATCATCCTGGAAATAACTGTACATACGTAAAATGTGGTGTTTGAGTGTTTGACCAGCCTCTGCCGTCCACTTATTTCTCAACTGTATAATCTCAAATATCCCACCAACTCTAAAATGATTCTGTTTATCTCATTATTATTGCTCTAAGATAATATTAATAGAATATAATAAAAATCACAATAGCAGAGAATATTTGAATTAATGAGATCCTATTCTTTCCTGACAGTGTGCTAAGCACTTAATCTACAATATAACATTTAATACTTTCAACGCATCTATGCTGTAGTCAATATTACTATTTCTACCTTATGGATGAAGAACTGGAGGCTCAGAGATCAAGTAATTCATACTTCAACGTGGTCAGGCTCTTTGGATATAGCTTCTCACCAAACCAACTGATTTATCACTTGTTTTTCCCTTTTGCTAGGGAACTTATCTCAATGTATACTTATATACCCCTCTGTATGATTGTTTGATTAATGCTTACCTCCCCCCATTGGACTGTAAACTCCAAGAATAGAGACCTTTATTAGTTCTGTTCACAAATGTAACCATATTTTTTGCACATTATGTAGCACTTAGTTATCACTCAACAAATGTTGGCAGAATAAATTAATGAATAGGTAAAAAATGAATGATTAGGAATGAACCTGTCCAAATCTGCACAGCTTTTAAGTAGGAAAGCCTGAAGTCCTGTCCAGATCTGCATGATCCCAGAGCCCCACACATTGTAAAGGAAGTGATAAAACATAAAAAAATGAAAAAATATAATATTTTAAGAGTAATGAAGTTGATATTTACCCCAAAGATACAAAAGTAGGGATCCGAAAGGGTACATGCACCCCGATGTTTATAGCAGCAATGTCCACAATAGCCAAGCTGTGGAAAGAGCCAAGATGTCCATCGACAGATGAATGGATAAAGAAGATGTGGTATATATATACAATGGAATATTATGCAGCCATCAAAAGGAATGAGATCTTGCCATTTGCAACAACGTGGATGGAACTGGAGGGTATTATGTTGAGCGAAATAAGTCAAACAGAGAAAGACATGTATCATATGATCTCACTGATATGAGGAATTCTTAATCTCAGGAAACAAACTGAGGGTTGCTGGAGTGGGGGGTGGGGTGGGAAGGATGGGGTGACTGGGTGATAGACACTGGCAAGGGTATGTGCTCTGGTAAGCGCTGTGAATTGTGCAAGACTGTTGAATCTCAGATCTGTACCTCTGAAACAAATAATGCAATATATGTTAAGGAAAAAAAAAGAAGAGGAAGAAGAAGAAGGTAGCAGGAGGGGAAGAATGAAGCGGGGGAAATCGGAGGGGTAGACGAATCATGAGAAACGATGGACTCTGAAAAACAAACTGAGGGTCCTAGAGGGGAGGGGGGTGGGAGGATGGGTTAGCCTGGTGGTGGGTATTGAGGAGGGCACTTTCTGCGTGGAGCACTGGGTGTTATGCACAAACAATGAATCATGGAACACTACATCTAAAACTAATGATGTAATGTATGGGGATTAACATAAGAATAAAAAAAAAGAGTAATGAAGTTGAGCATCAAAAAGAAATATACTAAATAATGTAATGAAGCAAGGAACGTAGATACAGCTAGAGCACAGATGTATATGTGGGGAAAGTAAAATTGGCTCTGAGCTTTCCTCTGGCCCAGAGCTAAGAAAGAAAAAATGATGAATTACTTCTACTTTCAAATTTGAGTTTTTCCATCACCTTATACCTCCTGTATTATAATCTGCCATTTTTGTACACCTTGTCTTATGACCTCAAAACACACAGCTTTCCTTTCATATTCTTCACCTTAATACAAAATTTTCACAGAGACTGTGGATATTACAGTGGAAAAACACCAGTTTCCCCAGTGTTGTATCCTGGAAAGAATAATGTAAACAGAAGGAGCAGAAATGGATCTGGCTGAGCAGTTCTAATGGGGTATAGTGAAATTTTGACCCTTGATGCTGACTCTTCCTAAGCTGGAACAGGGCAGAGAACACACTCCTTTTTATTTATGTGCAACTCTGATCCTTCAGGTAAATTAGTATGTTTAAAGTTGAGCAAGCTTTGAAAGATTGAATTTCATATCCCATATAGACCCACTTCCTCACCACTTCCTTCTAACTCTGGTGCAACATCTCAGAGCAGTTAATAATTCACTGACTTACAAAGCAGATGTTTATACTGTCAACATATGCTACATCCCAAGCCAGAGAAAAGGGAACAGAGAGGTTGAGAGAGAATGCGTGTGCACAGAACCAATCTGATGGCGCTCTAATTCATTCGCTATCAGGAAATTCATCCTGATATTTCAACTCTCATGGATGCCTATGTGACACAAAATACCTTCTGAACATGTGTTCTGAACAGAATATGATGTGCGGGGTACAGATAACTCTCTTTCCCTCTTGTTCTAAACTAAACTCTTAGCCTCAATTGCACAGATCTTCCACAGTGGAATATTAAAACTTCTTAAGGCTGTGTCCAAACTAGGTCATTCAGACCATTGCCTGCATTCATGTGGGACACATAAGACTTCTCGGAACAATTCTTTGTTTCTCTTGAAGTGTTACCAGCATTCATTCGGTATAAGTGAATAAGGTCTCCCACATTTCAAGCCACGCCAACCTTCCCTGCTTGTTTCTCAAGTTGCTTTGATTAGTTTTGAAATACCACTTAGAGCTGGAGTAGACACAAATTAGGTTTAAGCTGCTTTTGCACAGGGTCACCTGTCAGTGAAAAAGAAAGCAGGATGAGAAGGTTGGGAGAGTTGGAGACCCAGGGAGAGGACAAAAGAGAAGGACACAGTGTTTGAGGTTGTGCTTAGGAAGCAGGTAAGGGGAAAAAAAATCTGCTTTAGTCTCTCTGGAAATAGTGCCCTCTGTACAGTAAAGATTCAGAGAGCAAGAAGGAGCCAGCTGGGAGATGCTGAACAAGAATGTAGGGCGACCTCATATTCCTAGGTACAGAAGGAACATATGTAAAATAGATTCCCAAAAAGGGTTTGCTTTAAATTTTAAATCTCCACCAAGGATACATTTCCTCCTGAAAATTAACATACTTGCATTTTTTTTTACAGATTTGTAAAACATTTGGTCAATTTCACACCAAAAAGAGGAGTAAAAATATCAATTTCACACCAAAAAGAGAAACAGAATAACCATTCTTTTGTAATTTTTAAGAAATTAAAAAAGAAAAAAAAGATACTAATAAAGGTTTAGGAAAACAAAAGAGGTGGTATTGTTAGCTATGTAGGGCTTAGGATATTGAGTTTGACAGTGTTGAGGCAAGTCATGGAACATCTCCAATCTGCAGAGGTTGCAATGACAGTGCCTAGAAAATGCCCAGACGCCTGAGATGTAATATGTGTTCAGTAAATATAATTTATAAAAAAGTTATGTTACAAAGATATTTTTTAGCCAGTCAGGAAATTTGATATTTGATTTGATAATGGACTGTATATTATTTCTGTTAGAGGTGAGCATAGCATTGCATTTATGTAAGAGAATATTCCTAATTGTTAGAGAAGCATACTGAAATATTTAAAGGAGAAAAAGTGTGATGGCTCAGATTTTCTTTGAAATGCTTAAGTAAGGAATAAAAACACAGACAGATGAATCAAATATGGCAAAATCCTGTAATTGTTAAAAGCAGGTGATTTATATATATGGGAATTTATTGCATTATTTTACCCACTTTTACTTTGTGTAACTTGTCATAGCAAAAATAAGTTTAATCATTATTAGTTAATATATTACATTGTGTTATACCACAATGTATTTTGTTATATTAATATTTAGTTAATTTTAGCTAATATAATGTTATCAAATATACAACTAGCTTTTAAGAGCCTCTAAAATCTTAACTTTCCCTCTTGTCACAAATAGGATTCTAACATAGCATGAATTCTAACATGACATTTCCTATAAAGAGAAGTACAGGAGATGCAAGATTCATCTTAGCAGTTGATCCATCTGGGGGCAGAAGACCCCCTAACTCCAGTAACTGATATAATACTTGGAACTTCTTTCTTTCAAGGGTTAGAGAATCCAGCCTGGTCTGGCTTAAGCCAATATAAAATGTTCACCTCATATAAATTTACATGTCCATGTTTCCAATTACTTTTAGGCTTGGTGGAGTCAGAATACAAAATATCATAAAGGATAAATTTCTATTTTTCTCTGCCTTTTACTCTGGAGTCTTGGGATTCAGACTTCATATGGTAGCAAGGTGGTGCTAATGACTCCAATCTCTATAACTTTTCAAGTTTCAAGACAAGAAGATACTAGGAAGAGTCTCTTTCTCTAGAAATCCATGGGTGTATTGTCTCTACCTGGGGTGTGCTGCCATTCCGTACCCAGTTACCAGGAGACCGTGTAGAATGCTTAATCTTGACATCAGTTGCTTTTGCCTAGGGTTGAGATTAAAGTCAACTTCACTAAAACAGCATGGATTGGGATGGGGTGGGGGGTGCTTCCCAGAAGGAGATAAAAGTAGATGACCACATTCTGGGAAATGAAAGCAGCAATCATTCCAAATAACTGAGAACCACCATTTTGTTGTCCACAGATACAGAGAAAACCAGAGACTTTTTGCAAAGACATTTCAGCACTAAGCAGCAACTTCCGATGCCTTTGAGACTCTCTGTGCAAGATTTTCATGTTCTATTAACACAACTAGTATCCAGTATTTTTGTCTCTTCTTATATAATTTCTTGTTATGTAAGTATTTCTATTTGGTCTTTTAGAGAAGCTGCTTGAAGAACTGCACCATGTCTTTCATCAAAAGACCTAGTTCACATCTTAGGGGATGCAAGCATTGTCTTCAAACACATATGCATGGCAGGGATTCCTGTGTCCCTTTAATGTTTTTCCAACCCTAACATATTATGGTATTAATGTTTCTTTTTATTACTTCAGGTAGTGCTTTGCACATACCAGTTTCTCCCTCCTTTTCCTCTTCCTCCCACTCTCCCTCCTCCTCTTTCTTTCCCTCCTCCTTCCCACTTCTACCACCACCATTCCCATCCTTGCCACCCCTTGAGCACTCACTAGGTGCCAGGCACTCTCCTAAATGCTTTCTAAAAACATGATCTCATGTTAATCCTAATCACATTTTATAAATGAGGATATTTAGGATCAGAGAAAAAAAATAATTTGCCCAAATTTATAGAGTTTGTATGTTGACAAGGCTCAGACTTAAATTCAGTTCTGCCAGATGCCACAGGATGTGCTCAATACCCTATGGCCATACTGCCAATCCACATATGCAACTTGACTTGAACTTCAGGTGGAAGGATAATAATAGGCATGTGGCTAGAAAAATTTTAACATTTTCCTCCTCTTAACCACACAGAGCTGTACTGTCCTTAGGTCAGTGAAGTTTGTGTAATGAGTTTGCCAGAAGAAAGTAGGTGATACATTGGAATTCTTTACATTTGTCATTACCTGATTTACTCTTGCTTTCTTCTGAAATGTATTTGTGTCTACTGTGTCTAGAGAGTGGTTCTCAACTGCAAGTGGCTTTGTCCCATAGGGGACATTTGGCAATAATTAGAGACATCTTTACTTGTCACAAATGGGAAAAGTGTGACACTAGCATCTGGTGGGTAGAGGCCAAAGATCCTGCTAAATATCCCACCTTGTACAGGACTGCCCCGCACCCACATTACTTATCCTTCCCCAGATGCAATAGTCTAAGGTTAAGAAATCTTGCTTTGAAACAGAAGTTAGAAAAAAAGATTTCCTGTAAAGGACCACATAGTAAATATTTTAGGCCTTGCCAGCCATATGGTCTCTGATGCAACTAGCAACTCTGCTGTTGTAGTGTGAAAGCGACCATAGAAAATCCATAAGCAAATGGGCATGACTGTGTTCCAATAAAACTTTATTTACATATACGGATATACAGGGCAGTGGGGTTTGTCCTGAGAGCCATACATTTGCCAAACCCTGGCCTAGAGTGTCCCTGAAACTACCTAACCTCAGCCCAAAGGTAGTTGGAGGCTCTATGATGAGTATTCTGAGGAAGACTATTTTCAGGGAAGTAATCATCCTGTCTCAGGATATCAGGGAATTCTAGCTTGTTTGAAATCCTCCTTTATGTTCTCCTTAAGGAACTTAAAGACATTTTGCCAAAGAGCGGGGAAAATATGCACATGGCATTTATTAGGAAAACAACCTGGTCTGAAGATTACAGCATTTATAAGAGACTATCAGCAGAGTGCTGGCAGCAATGGGCCATGAACTAACAAGTGAGAATCAGAAGGGAGAGGAAGCATCCTATCTGAAATAGAGTTGTCTGGCCCACATGGTGAGAAATATCCAGACAGCTAGAACCATGGGGTGTGAGCTCTTTGCTTGTCATAAAGCTGGTCAGCATGATACAGACACCAAGTCAGCAGGAAAGTTTAATTAAAACAGTACCACCTTGTATCTTTGGAACGCTTTGCCATTTTGAAAATGCTTTCACCTACATTAGTTCATGGGATCCCTGGGACAGTCTCATCTCCTTGGTAAGCCTTTCTGACATATAACTAACAGGTATTTGGGTTACAGAGGCCAGTGAGACTTGAGCTTTTCTTTCAAGGAGATTTTAGTGTAATAAAGGGAAAGACAGACATAGAGACAGAGAACACCATCCTGTCTTTAAGGAAAGTGATCTTCCTCTGGAAGAGAATGGTGACCAAGCCTGGCTTTGGGGTAAAGCTAAGGGTAGATGTGGTCAGGGAGGTTTTCCTGGGTTGTCTTGCTGGAATGGAGTGCAAAATAAAGAGAAGTCAATCTAGAAACTGGGATGGGGAGGGAGGTAGAAGGGGAGGAGGTATATGAAGAGTTTGTCAATCCAGGGATGGGATGGGATGAGCTGGAGAGGAAGAAAACACTGCAGGCACAGAAAGAGCAAAGCCACAGAGGTGAAAAACAGCAGGGCAGAGGGCACATGACAAGGGCATGGCAGGGAGTCTGGGGAAGCCAGAGGTGCGGTGGATTAGATTTGGAGAAGAAAACAAGTAAAGGATAGATGGTTAAACAAGTAAAGAGTAGATGGTTAAACAAGTAAAGAGTAGATGTTTAAGTGAGAGCCAGTTCATGGTTTGTCCCTGGTTGTCAAGGAGGGGTATGGACTTGATCCTTTTAGTCATGGAGAATTTCAAATTTCAAAACTCAAGTCATGATACAAAGTCCATATTTGAGGAGAGTAGAGGCCATAAGACCTGGTAGGAGGCTGCTGTGTCATCCACACAAGAGATAAGGCAGTGATAGAGGAAGGAGGAAAGGAAGCAGACTCAAGAAACACTTAGGAGGTAAGAGTTTTAGAACATGAAGGTCTCCTCAAATAGGCAGGGCAGGAATTATCTCCTTTGACAAATGAGGTAACAAACACAAAAATCTTAAGTCATCACTTCACTGTCTCAAATACGGATGCTCAGGTTCAATCCAAACTCTCTATCTCACACTCTCTGTTTTATATTTTTTAGCTAATATTTAAAAAGTGTCTACATGTGCTAGATCTCAAGAAAGTCCGTTTCACCCACGCTATATCTTACTAATGCCTCATGTGAGAAAGAGTTTTTACTTCGATTTTTTTTTCCTAGTGGGGAAACTGAGGTTCAGAGACATATGTAATATTATAGCATGCCTAAGGGTCCAGAGATATCACTGAAAGAGGCTGGATTTTCACTATACCATGTTGCATCTCCCAAAGACCGTGCCACTGAGGTGACCACTCTTCAGAACTGCCCTTCATTGACAGAGGCCAATAGTCACCTGCGCTATTTTGATTTAAATTACTTAATATAAATAAAAAATGCAGTTCCTCAGTCACACAGATTTCAAGTGTTCTATAACCACGCATGGCTAGTGGTTACCATATTGCAAAGCACAGAGAATGACTTTCATTATGGCAGAAAGTTCTCTTAAATACTGTGGCTACTTCAGAATACAAAATCCCAAAGGTGTATGCCACATTCCAAAACCGTTAAAGTAGAAAATTCAGAGCAGGCTTTTGATGTCACAAACCCAGGGACAAGGGGAACAGCTCCCATTTTCTTTTCTTTCTCTTCATCCCTCAGTAGCAGAGACCCATTGTGGATACAAGAGTTCCACCATAAAACAAGAAGAAAGCATAGTGTTAATAATAAAGAAGAGCTTTGGTTTTTGGTGCTCGAGGTTTTTCTTACAAAGGACTAGCTTCTTGGTGCTATGTTTATTAATGCAGTTTAATGGAAACTGGAGATTAACTAGAGGAGGCTGATAAGTAAGGTCTACCAAACAGACACTATATGGGGGATTAAAGCTGAGTCTAAGCAGCCTCATAATCTGATTTCTTTATATTCCCATGTGTATAGAAATAAAATAAAATGGCCAAACTAGCATCATTTGGGATAACATCACAAATAAAACTGAGTTAACCAAATTAGGCGGCTCTGAAAAAATGAATGACCCAACTTCTTGGGTACCGAGTATAAAAGCAGTTTGTGATTCTGAAAGAAAGACGTGGCAAACAGGGTTTAGAAGGCAGGGTATCAGTGGTAACGAAGATAATGTACCACAAATAATTAAGGTATTAAGCAGACAGTGGCAGCTTTCCTTTGAACTATGAGTCCTTATGCTGAGTGTCCTTGAGAGAGAATAAAACAGTGTGAGTGCCTTTGGATTTCTTAAATGGCCAGATCATAATTCCAAATTCCAGGAAGATTTTAAATATACTGCTCTAATTATGCCTTCCAAATGGCGATTTGAATTGTGTTGGCTTAGTGGTACATTATATAAGGCTTTTCTTTTTTCAAAAAAAAAAAAAAACATAAAATAAAAAGAGAAAATATCTCATACATGTCCTTCATTGCCAAGGACACATTTTCTTGTAATTTTTTAAAAGGCTTTCTGCTGTTTTCTTTTCTCCTCCCCTGCCTCAACATACTCCTCTCACGTATACCAAACAAAATTTGATGCAGGTAAAAATTGTTGTGGTAAGATATAATATAGCTTAAAATAAATGATGGAGTCTTCACTGTCCTTGATGAAGAGTGTAAGTATTAGCAGTTACCTGTTTTGTACCAAACTGCAGAATTCAAAAATACTTGCTACCTCTTGGGAGCTTTTATTCTGAGTCATCCTGCTACATGTGAGAAGGAGGATTCATTGCTGAAATATTAAGAGTCTAAACTGTGACCGAAGTGAATGGCATACAATTAGGGTCTACAAAGTGTTCTGTATGCTTACAGCCCCAGGGCTAATTGGGAGCAAACTTCATGCATGCAGACCACCCTCTACAATTCTGGATTCTGGGCGCCTGGGTGGCTCAGTCCGTTAAGCATCTGCCTTTGGCTCAGGTCATGATCCCGGAGTCCCAGGATCAAGTTCCACATCGGGCTCCCTGCTCAGCAGGAAGTCTGCTTCTCCTTCTGACCCTTCCCCCTCTCGTGCTCTCTCACTCTCTCTCTCAAATAGATAGATAAAATCTTTACAATTCTGGATCCTAAGGACCAGTTAGCCTTAAAGATAACACTTCACTTTAGACTCTACCCCTGAATTTCTCAATGTTTGCTGAACATTATCAGCTTGTATGCAACTTGAGAACACAAGATGACTATTTCTAGTACCCAAGAGTGTCTGAGACATATGAGGAGCTTGAGCAAATCCATGTATACATCTCTATATGATTGCCTTGCCAACATTTGAAACCCAGCAACTCCTAACAGGAATGCTATCTTCTGCCCCCACACCACGGCTCTTTACCTAGCTATCCCTTACTTTAGTTAGTGCCAGCAGCTTCCTGTCACCATGCCCATGCTCCTACCCACATTTCTGCCCTACTTCTGTAGCTTCTATAACATTAGGTGAGGCCCTTGCCTATAGCTACAGAATATCTGACTGGATATCTCTTCCTTCAGACTCTTATATCTCCCCATATCTGCCCTTCTAGCAGATTCAACCGCTTCTCACTCCTGAGCATCTCCTACTTCTTTAGAATTATCTCCAACTATACACTTAGGGTCTTCTGTTCTAGAACACTGGTCTACACACACCAAGTTCACTAACTCACTGATTCATACTTTTGTTCATTCTCTTTGCTACGTCTATTACAAACTTTTTCCCTTTTCAAAATTCAATTCTTCCTTCAAAGCATTATACCGAAGAGGTTGGGCCCATGGGCTGTTTGCTTGAGTCCAACAGATTGGCCTGGGTGCAAATCCCAGATCTACTTATTACTAGTGTATGTGTGTGGGGGAGTGCAGGGGTTACAGGAAGAGACAGAGACAGAAAGAGACAGGAACATGTCTATCTCTCCTCTATAGTACTGGTTTACCAATATAATACTATCTACCTGCTCACATCTTTTCAGCTATTTCCTTTAGCTGTAGGATCCTCAATTAGTTTAGAATGAAGATAAGGAAAATGAGAGAAAATACACTGTAAAATAATGATGGTATTAAAACAAACAAACACATAAACAAACAGAAAAGCCAAAAACTTTTATCATGTATTTCCGAGAAATTTGTCTTGATTCTGGGATTGTTCATCCATTTAACAAATATTTACTGAGCACATACTATATATCGGGGACTATGATCAGCATTAGTGACAAAATGATGGATGAAATGTATTTTCTGTCTTCAAGAATTCTAGACCTTAGTGGGAAAAACAGAACAAAATGAAATGACAACTACTATTCAGGGAAAATAGTAATGTAAGAGGGAATTATGAAAACTCACATGGCAATAACTGCTAATCATACCCTGACATCTATCCCCCCTCCTTTTAAAATTCCCATGTTTTAGCTATCACCATGGAAACCTAGCTAAAAATTACATTTCCCAGCTTCCCTGTAGTTGCTTGTGGCCATGTGATAAAGTTCTGGTCAAGGGAATGTGAAGAGAAGTAAAGACTGCCACTCTGGGAAGGAACACATGTGTGTTCCTCTTTCCTGGGCCTCTTTACTCCCTTCTCCTGACTGAACATGACAACTGTCCAGACATGGAAGACACATGTTAATGACATTGAGGCATCCCACCGGGCCTGGACCATTTACCTCTATCCAGCTCCATAAGAGAAATGAATGCGTATCCTGTTTAAGCTACTTCATTCTGGGGTCTCTTTGTTACAGCAGCTTAGCATATACCCTAATACAATACAGCTTGGGCACCCGACCAGGTTTTGGGTACATTCAGTGTAAAGAATAACAGATATGCAGAAGCTTGTGGTTAAAGAGAAGACTGGAGTATAAGATGGGAGCTGTGCCATCTTGGGTCTTGAAGCTAGGTAAGAAATTTGGACTTTATCTTAAGAATAAGGTGTAAGATGCTTATGTATATTATTTAGAAAAATCCCTCTGGTTGCACTGTGAAAAATGGAGGGGGAACACCAGGAAAGATAAGCCAAAATAAGTGAGAATTAAACATGGTTGGAACTTAGTTAAATTAAAAAAAAAAAGGGAACAGGTTGGTGGATTCAGAGTAAGCATGGAAAACACTGATTACTATTACTCATTTTCTTATTTAACACATTTTTACCAGACTACTATTTGGTGATAAGCACTCTGTTTAATGTCACAATACAATGAAAATAAAGAATAGATACAGTCCCTGACACCATAAAGCTACACCAAGAGCAGTTCTGTCCCATGCATTACCCATATGATCCCCACTATAAGCAAACTGTGGTGTTTATTATCATCATCACACATTTACTGATTGGAAAGATGAAACTCATTGGATTTTTAAGTAATGTGATCCAAATCTGGCTTCTTTTATTGTTACAGCCCATACTTTCTCAAATAGATCATGTAACCCCCTGTGGAATACCATAAAACAAAGAAGGAAATATATCATCTCTATTTTCAACAGTAAATGCTGAAGCAATCCAAAGGTCTGAGTTACACTTTGAATGAAAAAGTATGCAAAATAAATTATCCATTCTACCAATAAAACTTTATGAGTCTCATTTTACCTGTTGTTAATGCACAAACTCTTAAGAACTTTACTGAATTAAAAAGAATAAAAAACAAAAATAAGCCCTAGAAAAAAGAAAATTTGGGGTTCATTTTGGAAGATGGTAAGGAAATATAATCATGTATCACTTTGGTTTTGCCCATTTTGTAATTAGTGGCATATTTGTATGTTGTAGCTTAACAAACTCACCATTATAGCTCAGGGAGCAAAACTCCCCAAAAAGCCTGTTAGTTTTTCTAAGCCAATCTCCAGGAAGATGAATCCACTCAGGTAAAGTATTTTCTTAAGGTTTGATGGTCTTGCATTTTATGTGCACCTCTTACACTTGTTTTATTTTTTCCAAGTAGACATTATTTCTTGGATTCTCTTAAGTCCTTTTAGAATTCTTATTTTATTTATTGCTTCTTTCTCTGTTTTTTTTTTTAAGGATTGATGTTCTTTTTTCCCTTAAAAAGGTTTGGGGAATAATTACTACAAAGGGAGCAATGTAGAATGTGAAGCCTTGGAGAAATGTTTGGATCAGCTATCTACAGGGCCCCATCTAGATGGATGACAGAAAGATCACAAGGGGATTTTACTATCCAGACTCTTTTCAACTGTGAGTACTAATTTCTTTCCTTTTTGTCTATCTTAAAGCAACCATTCCACACTGCATTGTTAAAATATACTTGGGTTTCTTGAGAAGATACAGGAGGGTTTGTTTTTGTTTTTCTTTGTTTTTTTTTTATTTAATTTAATTTTATTATGTTATGTTAGTCACCATACAGTACATCATTAGTTTTTGATGTAGTGTTCCATGATTCATTGTTTGCGTATAACACCCAGTGCTCCATGCAATACGTGCCCTCCTTAATACCCATCACCAGGCTAACACATCCCCCCACCTCCCTCTACTCTAAAACCCTCAGTTTGTTTCTCAGAGTCCATATTCTCTCATGGTTCGTGTCCCCCTCCTATTTCCCTCCCTTCATTCTTCCCTTCATTCTCCTAATGTCCTCCATGCTATTCCTTATGTTCCACAAATAAGTGAAACCATGTGATAATTGACTTTCTCTGCTTGACTTATTTCACTTAGCATAATCTCCAGTTCCATCCATGCTGATATAAAAGTTGGGTATTCATCTTCTCTGATGGCTGAGTAATATTCCATTGTATATATGGACCACATCTTCTTTATCCATTCATCTGTTGAAGGGCATCTCAGCTCTTTCCACAGTTTGGCTATTGCGGACATTGCTGCTATGAACATTGGGGTGCATATGGCCCTTCTTTTCACTACACCTGTGTCTTTGGGATAAATACCCAGGAGTGCAATTGCTGGGTCATAGGTTAGCTCTTTTTTTAATTTTTTGAGGCACCTCCAAGCCGTTTTCCAAAGTGGCTGTACCAACTTGCATTCCCAACAGTGTAAGAGGGTTCCCCTTTCTCCACAACCTTTCCAACATTCATTGTTTCTTGCCTTGTCAGTTTTTGCCATTCTAACTGGTGTAAGGTGGTATCTCAATGTGGTTTTGATCTGAATTTCTCTGATGGTTAATGATGATGAACATTTTTTCATGTATCTGTTAGCCATTTGTATGTCTTCTTTTGAGAAGTATCTGTTCATGTCTTCTGCCCATTTTTTGACTTATTTGGTTTTTTGGGCGTTGAGTTTGAGAAGTTCTTTATAGATCTTGGATATCAGCCATTTTGTCTATAGTGTCATTTGCAAATATCTTCTCCCATTCTGTGGGTTGCCTCTTTGTTTTGTTGACTGTTTCCTTTGCTGTGCAGAAGCTTTTTATCTTGATGAAGTCCCAAAAATTCATTTTTGCTTTGTTTCACTTGCCTTTGGAGATGTATCTTGAAAGAAGTTGCTATGGCCAATGTCGAAGAGGTTACTGCTCATGTTCTCCTCTAGGATTTTGATGGATTCCTGTCTGACATTGGGGTCTTTCATCCATTTTGAGTGTCTATGCTGCCCAGAGCAATCTATACCTTCAACACCATCTCAATCAAAATTCCAATGACATTTTCAAAGTGCTAGAACAAACAATCCTAAAATTAGTATGGAATCAGAAAAGGCCCTGAATTGCCAAGGAAATGTTGAAAAAGAAAAACAAAGCTGCGGACATCATGTTGCCCGATTTCAAGCTATATTACAAAGCAGTGATCACCAAGACAGCATGGTACTGTCACAAAAACAGACATATAGACCAATGGAACAGAATAGAGAGCCCAGATATAGACCCTCAACTCTATGGTCAAATAATCTTCAACAAAGCAGGAAAAAATATGCAATGGAAAAAAGATAGTCTCTTCAAAAAATGGTGTTGGGAAAATTGGACAGCTATATACAGAAAAATGAAACTTGACCATTCTCTAACACCATACACAAAGATAAACTCAAAATGGATTTTTTATTTTTGGTCATATGTGATTGTTGTTCAGGGCCTTCTTCCCATCCTACCTCTATTCTCCTAGAGGAGTTCAACTTGGTCTAAATAAAACACAAGAGGGAAAGATAGGGTAGGATAAATAATACTCACATTCTACTAAAAGCCTAAAAGCATTCTTTCTAGTATCTTGTCAGTAATCCCTAACATATTTTCACAATGGAATTGGTATATAAAGTAAATTGATTCTTGTTGCATTTACAGTTTAGGCCATTACCATGCTTACAAAACAAAACAAAACAACAGCAACAACAACAATAGCAAAGAGCTTCAAAAAAAAATCCAGTGACATCAAAACCCATTTTCAAGATGAACTATGGGCAACAGTCATTGGAAATACAGCAATGATGCTGTACATGCAGACAAAAGAGTTACAAACAAAATCAGAGCACCATGAATGGGGAAAAGAGAAATACATTATATTCCTGATCCTTCTTCAATAAGATTTTAGAATTCTTATCTAGAAAGCATATAGAAAAAAAGTGTAAGCACTCTTGGAGTAAAGATAGAGCCATATGATATAAAAATAGATGGACCAACTCCAGGAATTATAGAGATGACCTGTAAGCCACTAAGAATTTAACTTTATTATGTTCCTACAAGCATCCTTAGGGAAATTCATAATAAAAGTAAGAAAATATACTTCTAAGATAATTTTAACATTTATTTAAAAAACCATTAATAAGTATACCATAATCAATCAGTATAACTTATCTGATCAGTTCCTATTAAAATTTATTTTGATTAATAGAAATCTCAATTAACCATGGCTTTTGCTAACACATTATCTTTAGAGGAAAGACTCAAAAATGATAAGAGAGGTGATGCTATGTATTATACAGATATTCTAGTTACTGTGATTCAGAATTCATGCAGACATGTCTCACATAGCTTTCTCAATCTTCTATATACAGTGAGAGATGATGTTGTAAATGGCATATTGGAGACACTGCAAAAATCTTCACACTAGAGAAAGATTAGGGTTATTAAATGGTATGCACTTACAGAAAAATATGGAGAGCAATTTTAGATAATTTCTGATCAGAGTTAACATAAAAAATGAGTAAGAGAGTATCATTTCCCAAATTCGTCAATTAAACATTACTTAATTAAGCATGTTCCTTACTCAAAAAAGTGTGAAAACATTGAGAAGAGCTATACTTCTATTTCTAGCAACATGGTGGACTAAGAATATGCAAATTTTCCAATAGTTTATTTTTTAGAAAAGACACTTAGAAAGTATGGATGGCACAAAACCTAACATTTTTTAGATATGTAGATAATTTGAGAGTGTAAAGAGAGTGTCAAAATTATTGGTGAAAATTAATGCTTATAATACCACAGAGGCCAGAGGGGAGAGGCAGAAAAAGGTAGTATTATCCAGACATAGGCCAGAACCAGTACAGGCTGACTGTTGAAGTACTCTTGGGGATGGAAGATACAACTTTGGGTCCATAGGAGTCAATGGGGACCACTGTATAAACTAGAACTCAGGAAAGATAGTTCCCTCCATTACAGTAAAACAAAACAAAATGGCCTTTCCAGAAAAGTAACAAAAGAAAAACATCTCCAGTTTGTACCCCATACACTTATGTGGTCAAAATTCACTCTACTAGTGTAGTGTAAGAGTCTTACACTGAAAACTTAATTAAAAAAAAACTGGTCCTAGACAGCTGAAACTCCCACTCTCCTGGCAAATATTATATATTGATCTTCTGTACAGTCACACTTCCACAGAGCAAGTCATCGTAACCCTCCACATAAAAAGCAGTCCCTACCAAAGAGAAGTGTGAAAACAAAAATTATCAACCATGGAAATGAGATTGAGAATTAGTGGAGAGAGCAAACAGCTAAATTAATCGGCAATGAATTGGGTAATAAATCCATGTAAAGGAGGGGGTAATATACTGGACCTAGATGGTTAAAGGAGATTAAACAAAGTATTGGTATGATAATAGAAAATCAGAACACTATGAGGACCAAGAAAGACAGATTAAGGGGAAAAAATAAGATAATCTGAATTGACAAATATAGAAAATAAAATATACTTAACAAAGCAGCTCATAACAATGGTTAAATATTAGATTAGATACAAAAAGATGATCAGTAAGCTAGAGGCAGTTTGAGAAAATTTCACAGACTTCAGCATAAAGAGATTAACAGAGGAGAAAAGTAAAATGATGTGATCAGGCATAGAGATGGAGAACTTGTGAAGGACTTCCGGAAGAAGAAATTAGAGAGAAGAAGTCAATATTTAGAGAGAAAATGGTTGGTATTTTTCTTGGATTTATGAATCAATTTCAACTTAAAAAGTACACTAATTTATACATATAAACTACATAGGTCTTTATCATAGAGGGATCACAGACCAGGAAAAAAGGGGGATTGCTGCTGCTTCAAAAATAATCAGAAAGAATAGTAGATTACATTAAAATGGAAAATAATTTTATTGGCAGCAAAGATCATTAACAATAGCAGAGCCAGAACTGTGGAATAGTATCTTCAAAGGTGCTGAGAGGCAAAAACTGTCAACTGTTAATTCATATTTCTGTACCTAACTAAAGTGTCCATCAAGAGTATAGCAAAGTAAGGGCAATTTTAGACAAAGATTACTACTCATGTATCTTCATTGAAATAAACACTAAAAGATATTCTTCAGAGGGGCACCTGGGTGGCTCAGTCAGTTAAGCGTCTGCCTTCAGCTCAGGTCATGATCCCAGTGTCCTGGGATCAAGACCCACATCTGGCTCCCTGCTCCACGGGGAGCCTGCTCCTCCTCCCTCTGCTTGCCACTTACCCTGCTTGTGCTCTCTCTCTTTGTTAAATAAATAAATAAATAAATAAATAAATAAATCAATCTTAAAAGCTATTCTTTAGAGAAAAACAAGAGTGAAAGAGATAAGCAAGTAGGATACAAAAAGAAATGAACAAGGAAATATGTTATCATGTGGGATAATCTAAATAAAACTTGGGCTATAAACAACACTAGCCATGATAAGTACAAGGATTAAGAAATTTATAACCCCTGGAATTTCATAGAAATAGACATATCCATGGAATATGTAACTAGATGAGCAGGGTTACTTCCTTTAAAAAAACCTAGTATTGTTTGAGTGGAGAAAAGACAAAATTTTTAATTTTTAATCAAAGTGAATGTTATAATTTCAGAAAAATAAAATGCATAGTTTCCTAATATAGCAAAGAAAAATGAATGAAAACATGTTAAATATAGTAGGAGGAGAAAGGGATCAAATGGCAAATAAAGATTCTAGAATGTAGAAAACACAAAAGAAAGTAGTAGAAATAAATCCAAGTAATCATAGTAAAGAGAACACAAGTAAAGTTACTACTAAAAGGATATAGGTCCTCAAATGCATTTTTAGAAATCTAGATCAACACTGCTTATAAGAGATTTACCTTAAACTTAATAATTAAAAAAAACCTGAGAAATGCATTAACTAAAACTGAGAGACCCTACATGAGACAAAACAAAATTTAAGACAAAAATCTTTAAAATAGTAAAGACGTCATTATGAAAGGAAAAATTAACCAGGAAGAATAAGGAAATCAATATAATCTCTCTATTTCCACCCCTGCCCTCTGTCAAAACTGATAAGGTTACTGGAGAAATTAAAAACACACACATACGATCATAATGAGACATTTTTCACACCTTTCTCGGAAACACACGGATTAAATAGTATGATATCTATTAAGGGTAAAGAAGTTTTGAATGACACAATTAAGAAGCCTCATATACAATATATATAGACCCCAACTTCTAACGCTTGGAGAATACTCTCGTGAGTGGGAAATCCATTAACAGAAAAATCAAGAAAGGATATGAACAGTCAGTTTGCAAAAGATTAGAATGGCAAATAAAGATATGAGAAGTATACTAATAATCAGGGCAATGCAAGGTAAAATAGTAATTTTGCCCATGGGATTTGTAAAAATGTAAAAATCTAATAATATCAAGTGTTGGTAGGATATGAGTTAAGAGGAATTTTCATTGACTGCTGGTGGGATAAATCATTTAACAACTTATTTGATATCAATTTGATTGAAGGTAGCCACATTAGCCCCAGAAATTCTTTTACGTGAATTTTTCTAGAGAAGCTCTCACATGTATATATCAAAATGTTCATCATCTTTGTAAGTGGTAAAAGGAAAAATTTGGGAATACACTAACTGTCCTTCCAATAAGTGGATGGATAAATAAATTCTGGCATAATCATAAGCAATAATTAAAATGAATAAACAGGAACTAAATGCATTAAGATAAATTAAATCTCTGAAACATAATATATTCCTGACAAATGTTGAAAGACAAAAAATATAGAAGTGACATATGCCATTTAAAATAATACATGTAAAATTTAAAACCAGGTAGGATTTTACCATATGTTTAAATATAAAGATACAGAGGTACAGGTCAGACACTGTTTCACACTACTGGTTCCTTTTGGGGAATGATTCTCCAAAGACAAATAGAGGCACCCTTAAAAGGAAATGGATATAGAGGGGAAAAGGAGATGTTTATTATACTCTCTGTTAATCTTATATAGAGAAAAATAGGTTTTGTAGATGAGTATTATGAGATGCAGCTGGTGTTCTGGTTTGAGAGAACTATGGGGAAGATTATACATGAACCAAGGAGAAAGTCTGGAGGGTGGTTGGGTTTCCCAAAGTCTCTCATAACTTTGGTAATTAAATAGTGTTCATTATGCTGCGTACCTTTCTCCTTTAGTCATGCTGGTCCAAGTGTTAGATAAAGTGGATTTTCCCCATCTTTATTTATCTTGACCTGTCCTCTTTGGAGACCTCTTGTAGTGTCATAATCTGCCCAAGGGTTAGTGTTGTTGGACAAGTCATGGAATTATGGTAACAGAGCAAACATGACTTTTTCTACTCTGTGTACAGTGTTATTTAAATATCACAATGACTCTGTGAGATATATTATATCACTACCCCTATTTTCAGATATAAGAAACTGAAGCTTGGAATAATGTGACCTGACAAGTAACAAGCAGTAGAATTGATATTTGAACAAACACATCTTTTTATTAAACTACCCATAAACTTGGGTGTATAGGTTTAGGGCTATTCTGCATGTTACCTACAAAGAAGTTTCTAAATAAGCATACATTAATTATTTTTCAATGAGTATAACAACTAAAGAACAGCTATGATAGACTAGTGGTTGTGGAAATTACCAATATCTGTTAATTGGACCACATGCATAAACAACATATGAAAGAGAGTGCACATAGGAATTATATTAAAATAATTGGCTGTGAAATAAAGAGAAATATTTTCCCAATGTTTCTTAAAAATTGTTTATCTCATGTCAATATTGCTTTCAAATTCTGCTGAAATAATGAACAAATAACAATTGTTTTCAAGCACGGTCATTTTACTCCATTTTGGTTTTTAACCGTATATGTATAAACTTTTTTAGTATCTGACAATAGACTTTTTAAAAAATAGAATATATCTTTAATTATGGGAACCTGCTATGCTATGTTTTAAAAGTGTCCAAAATAATTATGATTACTTCATTCCTTGCTTCCTATTTGAGTGCTAATAACATACAGTTTCAACTTCCACTCATCTATGTCCCGGTGTACCTTAATCATGCTGTTACAAATGACTTGAAAGAACGATTATTTTTTTTAAAAAGGTATTTGAAATACAATGACATGATACAACTCTCCATTTCTAGTTGTACCCTTTCGTCTCCCAGATCATAATGACATACAAAAGTGTTGCAATATGACCCTACCATCGAAGCTGAAGTTTAGGACTTGAATAACCTACTTGTCAAACACTAGTTGATATATGATAACTCTTAAAATCACCAGAAATCTTCCCTAGAGATCTTCCAACTCTATAGTCACCAATCTTGAATTAATTCTTAATTCGGGACTCCTAGGGTTCTATATAAGCAATATTTATCCAATCTTTTCTCTTTCCTTGAACATAAGTTCAACTCATTTGGGGCCAAGTATGTATGCGCAGCCAGAAGAAAATATCCATGGGTTCCTAGATCTTCTGAGCTGTTCTACTTCCTGTCCTTTTGGTTTTTTTCTCCCCATTTCTATAAGCCATATACTTTCAATATCTTTTTTCTTAAATTAGTATGTACTAGGGGCACCTGGATGGCTCAGTTAGTTAAGTGTCTGACTCTTGGTTTTGGCTCAGGACTCTGAGATCAGGCCCCACATCAGGCTCTGTGCTTAGCACTGCTGGCCCTTATCCCTCCGCTCCTCCCCTGCGCCACTTTCTCTCTCTCTTTCATGAAATAAGTAAGATCTTAAAAAAATTAGTATGTGCTGGTATGCACTAGTTTCTGTTGTTTGCAACCAAAGAGCCCCCCTGAATAATACACTTGTGCTTGAGTGGTTTCTTAACTTCCAGAAAGAGGACAAGGTAGCCTATAGGGTATGATCTGAACCACAGACACACACGCATGCACACACACACACACACACACACAACAGAGATGTGAATCTTAGCCAGAATAATTTAGGAAGCCAGAAAACCAAATAGTCATGTCAAGTACAAAGAACAGAAATGAAATCATGCACAGGAAATAGCCGGACAATTGGGGTCAAGAGAAACAAGCCTGCAATAGCATATGGTTACCAAATAAAGCAAGGATGACCTTGAGTGACTTTGGATCTAGACTTGGAGTTTTTAGTTGGCTGGTGTTCAGAATTCAGGATAACAAAAATGCATTGGGTAGAGGTGGCTTGATGAATTCTAAAAGCTATTTCCAAAAAATTTTTAAACAGAAAAAGCATACACTTATTATTTATAAGTTTGAAGTGGCTATTTAGAATACCAAATTTCTGCTTGGGTCAAAGGATAGATAATAAATAAAATAAAACAAGAGAATAAGCAAACACATAAATAAATAGCCAGTAACACTAGTTAGATCATGGCACTTGGGAATTCTAACTAATCATTGAAATCATCAAAAGGGATTTTTTTTTTTTAGAGTAGAATTTTGGGGCTAGACACTATGAAAAGACCACACATTAGACATATTCTCAGAACTTCTCAAAAAGCATGCTCAGGATGGAATTATTTTTCAACATGACTGTAGAGAATGTCTGACCTTTCAAAATATAGGAGCATCTGAGACATGAAAATTAAAAAGAAAAGTAAAGAAAATCTTTGGAAACTAGTGATATTAGTTCAACCCAGCATGCTATGCATGAATTTTATTTATTACATTTTGATAATTATTTACCCTTAATCAGCCTACATACTTTTAGCCATGCTAATCTTCATGACATCACATGACATTTTGGCCTACTAGGAAACTTCACAGATTGGTAAAAACAGCCTCCATTGATGCAGACAAATAGTTTAGCAAACCCCATTTGTTTGGCTACAATATTATTTGTCACAGATGGACTAGAATTCCTATAGTTGAGCTAAGCAAAGGAACTGAATAATAGAAATATCAGTGAAAAGCACTATTAGGAAAATATTTAGTATTTATGATAAAAAATATGGCTTTGTAGAACTTTGGAAACATTTACATAATTATAATTTTTATGGTAATCCCAAATGGTTGCTACCTGATTATTAAAGTGTAATTTAAAAAATTCACACTTTGTCATATTTTACTTCCCCAAAGAGTATACTTGTATATTTTTATAACTTTTTTATTAATTTTAATTGCCTTTTGTTCCAAATAATCTAAATACATACAGATTTAAAATGTAAACTCTAGGTTTTACTTTTTGAGTATTTGCTGATGTCACTTTCTTCTCAGATAAAAAATGGCTTGTGAATAAACACATGCAGGTTGATCCAAAGATATATTCATTCATTCATTTATTCTCTCTAAACAAGTGCATGCATACATACACCCACACACACCCACACACCCACACACACACAAATATAAACGCATCTTCATGTTTGCCAACATTACATAATTGAAATTTCAGGATAAAAATGAGTTTTCCCCAACATCAAAGAAGAATATCAATCATTGTAAAACAGTTCTCTATCAACAGCCAGATTTTAGCTGGCAATTTATGTCTGCTAAAAAGCTCAATAACTAATAAAGACCTTACTTGTCTGGCTGACTAATTCACTTCTCAGAGATTAGAAGAAACCTCAAGGAGAATCCCTGTTTGAGACTGAATTCTGAAAAAAGGAAGAAATGATAAATAATGGGAAAATAACAATAATTACAGAGTAAATGTCTTACTTAGCATGGAGTTTATATTCAGCTCAGTATAGTTTCACAAATATTTTCTTCACAGCTATCATGTGCCACGTGCTGAACTCATTTATAAGGATACAAGTCAACTAAAAGAAATTGGGTTACAAAAAAGAAAGTCAGACAATAGAAAATATGTTTCCTGGATGGAGACATTCAAAGGAATATGCTTGTTATTTTTTAGTGTCTAATAAAAAGGAAATTTTGAGTATAAAACTGCAACACGCATGCGTGCACACACACACACACACACACATCCTATAAAATGGTAAAGGCAAAGTCACTTTGAAATAAAATACATGAACCTAAGGAAATTCTCTACGTTCAAGTTTATAAAGTACATATACAATATAGTGAGGGACAGGCTCATAAATAAAAAGAAATGATAAAAAGAGGCAATCACCTATAAAAATAATCTGTATTCAATAAAGAAGCTTATCACAAAAGGCCTTAGGTGGAACTTTAATTCCATAAGAAGTTAAAAGTTACTATTTGTAAGAAGAGTGCCATGGAGAAATAAATTTTGTAAGCACTAGGTTCAAGTTAAATTGATTTCTTTATTGCCGGACCTCTCAGAGCCTTTATAGTATTAAAATATACTTTGAATCTTCCAGAAAAAAAAAAAAAAGTAAACTACATTTTCCAATATATTTGCCCACAGGGTCCTTTTAGTACAGAGATTTTTAAGAATAGTGTTCTATGAAAGATACTTCAGAAATTCTGGTCCATATGATCATTGAATTCTTTCAACTTTTTAAAAAAATATTTTATTTATTCATTCGATGGGGTGGGGAGCAGAGGGAGAGGGACAAGCAGATTCCATGCTGAGCACAGAGCCCAGTGTGGGGCTCTATTTCTGGACCCCAAGATAACGACATGAGCTGAAACCAAGAGGTGGATACTTAACCAACTGAGCCACCCAGGTGCCCCAAATTCCTTCAAATTTTAAGAATGTTTGTTAACTGAATGACTGGGTGGTGACCTCCTGGGACTTGATTAATGTATGCTTGTTTGTGGACCTAATTAACTAGATTTCTGGTAATAAGCTGATGTCTGTCCTTTCTTGCCTGACCATCACTTGGACTGCAGAATAATAATCCCCACATATGAATTATCTCTTCTTTTTACTCCTGGGGGTCTTTATAGATCTGTCTCCTTCCCCCAGCTCTCCAAATATCATCCCTAAATTGTGAATCTGATTTTCAACCTCCAGGCCTCTCAGGAGAGTTGTCTGTAACGTGGAATCCGAGACAAGACAATCTGAGACAATTGGAGGAGGAATGGAGCAAAGGAGGAGGAGAAAAGGAAGGAGGTAGCACATTACAGGGATCTACACTGAGGTGATCATTTCACATGCCTACAGGGGCCAGACAGGTAACTGACATGAGTTAAGCAGTCGAGTACTGGTTTATTGGGTTGGAAGCAATATTTTTTCATAGTCACAAATAACTAATTTTCTGATTAACTGCAATCCTCTTGGTCAGCCTTTCACTGTCCCACTTTTGATAAAGATATGAACACAAAGAAAGAGTCCCTTATTATGAGGAAGCACAAGAGTGGAAACCAGTCAGGTTGAACATCAGAAAGACCAGCGAGGACAGGGACAGTGATGCATGGGGTAGATGAGGAAGATGTACGTCCTGACCAAAGATGGTATTCTCTGCTGCAGAAAGCTCTTCAGCTGTGACTATCACCTGCCAAGAAAAGAGGCAGTGCAGGACAACATTCTGATTTTATTTTAAAGGAGTCCAGAGATAGAGATGTTATGGGAAATCTCTGGTTTTTTGTTTATTGTCTCAATATTTGTGTACCACCCTGCAAAAGGAAACATGTCTGCAGGGACTGCAACCTGGAGAATTCAGGTGGAGAAGAATGTAAGAGGAGCAAGGAAAATCTTATGGCAAGGACTATCCTGAAAAAGTTTTTGTAACTCAGTTCTGAAGAGTTTCTGGTGAGACAGAAGTGGCAAGAATGGAGGGAGAGTAATGCCACAGAGCTTTGTGAACTATATTGCGTCTCTTTGTGTATCCTTAAGGATATGTGTAAAAAAGTAAAATTCCTTGTTTATTCTCGCTTGTTTGGACAGTTCAGTAGCACTGAACCATAGCTTCAGTAGGGTTGTAAGAATATAAAGGTGCTATTCTTATGATGATGGAGGGGGGCTGGTTCAGCTTGTAAGACAGCCAACTGGATGGTGGGGAAAAGGGACCTGAAGGTGGTAAGAGGATAGCACGAAGTTCCTGGAATGTTTTTTTAGTTTTCTGGAACACAGGATGAATGTCTTCTGTCTGATATCCAATGTCAATTGGAGGGAAATCACTTTCTTCTGATGGAAAGGAGCCTCCATGCATTAAGATCCCCTTCCTATGAGAAGAAGGTATAAGTAGTATCATGGACCATACAGTGAGACCAACCTGGGTTTGAATCCTAGCTTCATCGTTTACTGACTGGGAACTCTGTGAAAATCACTTAAATCTGAAGAGTTTCTGCATTCTCATGACAAACAGGAAGACAAATACCCACCCCGCAGGGTTGATATAAGAATAAATGAGTTCATGTGTCTTCACTGATGAGAATTTAATCTGATGTCCTACAGATGTCACAGATTTCCCCTCAAACTTTATCATTTGATCATATTGTCTTTTCCTGTTATGTCTTATACTAAAAGGAAATTTCTTATAATTGAATTCATAAAAAAACATTCATACAACTGAGCATTCTCTGGTTTACTTTATTTGTAATGTCAGGACACCATCAGAAAAGACTCTAACCAAGCCTTGATGTTGATCAACAGATGAATGGATAAAGAAGATGTGGTATATATATACAATGGAATATTATGCAGCCATCAAAAAAAGAAAGAAATCTTGCCATTTGCAACGACGTGGATGGAACTAGAGGGTATTATGCCAAGCAAAATAAGTCAATCAGAGAAAGACAAGTATCATATGATCTCACTGATAGGAGGAATTTGAGAAACAAGAGAGAGGATCATAAGGGAAGGGAGGGAAAAATGAAACAAGATGAAACTGGAGAGGGAGACAAACCATAAGAGACTCTTAATCTCAGGAAAAAAACTGAGGGTTGCTGGAGTGGTGGGGAGTGGGAGGGATGGGGTGGCTGGGTGATGGACATTGAAGAGGGTATGTACTATGGTGAGCAATGTGAATTGTGTAAGACTGATGAATCACAGACCTGTACCTCTGAAACAAATAATACATTACATGTTAAAAAAAAAAAAAAAGGGGAAGGGAAAAAAGAAGGGGGGGGAAATTGGAGGGGGAGACGAACCATGAGAGACTATGGACTCTGAGAAACAAACTGAGGGTTTTAGAGGGGAGGGGGGTGGGGGGATGGGTTAGCCCAGTAATGGGTATTAAGGAGGGCACGTATTGCATGGAGCACTGGGTGTTGTACGAAGACAATGAATCATGGAACACTACATCAAAAACTAATGATGTACTGTATATAACATAATAAAATTTTTTAAAAAATTAAAAAAAATAAAAGACTCTAACCTGTAACAACCTCAACCCATGCTAATTTAGGGCATTACCAAGTTCCACTAAAAGAAAAAAAGAGCCAAATAAATGTAGCACATAACTATGAATTACTCGAGGTGGTATGAGCTAAAAGGGGTAAGTATTAGCAACCTTAAAAATAATCTTTTCTAAGTCATTTTAGGAAGCAATACGTACATGACTATATTGGAGAAGAACACCGTGAACACGTAAAGAATGAAGTATACTTTAAACAATACAAAACAACGTCATCCTTATGTTTTGTGATTAAGCACTTACTGTACTAGGATTCAACAATTCCATCTACGGCCTCATATCTACATGGAACAAGGACTGTATGCCCAAAAATGTATGAGTAAGTCAAGATGATATGCTCTGGAAAACAAGATGGTTCAAAGAGTAGCTCTGGAGATGACAAAGGAAATGGGCTTAAACATGCTTATGAAACATTTGAGCATAATTATTTTGTGAAAAGAAGAAGAATTCTAAACTAATATGTCATTCTTCATGTGAATTAAAAATGTGCATATAAAATTAGTAGATTAATATTTTATTAAAGTGCATAAGGTGTACAGATATTTGATTATTTATAAATAGTGTATAAATAGATACTTGATTATTTAATCTATATCCTTAGCAGGCCAAAAATTAACTTTTTTAATCTTGTTATAGGGAAAATGGAAGGTTGCTTTATATTGCGGAATAAATAATATATCTGGTTCCATAATGATTTAGTTATTCCCTATACTATCGAATGTTCCCAGGGGCTGAGACCAGTCATGGTAATGAACTTGGCTTCTTAAGTTGCACAGGGCTGAGGCAGATAGCAAAGTTTCAGTTTGCCTACTGTGATACGATAAGTTAAAACAATATCCCCCTCCTGTCCAAGGAACAACTTCAAGACTTGAGTGCCAATGAATATCAGTACAGAATACATGTGGAGAAAACCAATTCAAAAGTAAAATTGCTCATACTGTGCTTGAAGAACAGTTACCCATTATGCTCTGAGTTCTGCATGACAAGCCAGTCAGCTGGGCCACTTTATGCTAATAGGAAATAAGCTGACATGTTATAGCAACCTGCAACTGCAAGTTTGCAATGGCCGGTCTCTTAATGAATAGAGAAAGAAATTTATGTCAGGCTGTAACCAAGCAAAATGATGAAGAAAATCAAACTACAATAAAGAGGAAAAAGGAATAGAAATGTTCAGTGTGAGGAACTAAACTGACAAAGCCAGTGCAACAGACTTTAAGAACCTGTCAGACTGTGTTCTAAAGCATGCTATATAGAAACCAGGGACAGAAGATGGTTTCTTACAAGAACCATGCACACATTTGTCTAGGTGATATATTAGTGAGAAGAGGGCTGCAGAGACCACAGGTCTCACCCCCCACCCCCCCGCCTTGCATGGAGGCAGAGCTGTTTAATTAGCACTCAACAATAAGACATGGATGGAAGTGATGTTCATCACTTCTGGGACAATGCTTTTAAGAAGCAGGTGTATTTAGTCCACAGTCTGAATTTCCATAGGCTGGATGCAGGTGACTATGAGGCTGTAGTATAGTGATTCTCAGGCTTAGTATACATCAGAACCACCTGGATGGCTTCTGCAAATACAAATTTCTTGGCCATTTCCCCCTTGGTTTCGGATTTAGTGTCTCTGGGATACAACCTTATAATTTGCATCTCTAATAAGATCTCAGGTGATGTTGATGTTACTAGCAGGAGAACCAGTCTGTGAGGGATGGAGGAGCCATGTGATGAGAGGTGTTTGGGTCTTTGAATCATTGTGTGGACAAGAGCCACTTGCTGATCATGGATATATTATTTTATTATAGTTGCAACTTTATATATTTAGGAGTCTATTTGCTAAAGAAACTATCACTACCATATGAATATAGGGAGTAAGTGAATAAGGAACATTCCAGGAACCAGTGTTGGGGGGAAAATAGGAATGAATTAAATTTGGGTGTGGAGATCCTTGTGTGGTCGGGACATATCAATAAGGAGAAAGACTTAGTTGGAGTAAATAATTTACATTAACAAAAAATGGGGATCTAACTCTCAAGATATAAAATGCAATTCCTGGTAATATGGCCTAGAATACTAGACTGAGTAGAAAATTTAACTCAAAAGGAAAGAACAAAAGGAAGTTCCTAAGCAAATAGATTACTCAGGCTGTCAAAAGCCACTGCTTAAGAGAATGATTGCCTGAAGTTTAGATTAGAGGGCTGAGGACATGGAGCGCAGGGGGCCATGTAGAAGAATCACACAAATTTACTAGCAGGGTGACCTTATGAGGAGGTCACTTGATCAATCAGAGCCTCAGTTTCCTCTTCTGTGAAATAAGAATAATGACACTCAGGGTTATTTTAAGGAGCAGATACATGTGTATATGGAAAGCATTCAGCACAATGCTTTTCTGTAAATCCACAATAACTATTAGCTATAAGGCCAGAATTAAGATGAAAGAAATGAAAGGAAAGGATAGACCCAAAGAACAATGTCAAAGAAGCCCTTTGAAGATTTTGTAACCAATTACATGTGTTGAAGAAAGAATGGACAGGACTCAGATTAGTATTTCTAACCTAGGACACCCTTAAAGAGTGGGATAGAGAGAAACTGAAGAGAGGCAGATACAAGACAATGCAGTGTTGTATCTTTTTGTTTTTGTTTTTACTCCTTTAGGTCTGGTTCATGTTTGGTCAAAGGTAGATTTGTGGAAGCCCTTGAACAAAATGGGCTGTTGGGATGTTTGGATACTGCACATAGTCAAATAACCATGGCATACTTACTTGAAAGAGCTCATTGCATGACAATCTGGATGGTTCTGTAATAGAAAGATTTACTCCAAATTGAATTTGCAGCACTGGAGAGAATATTTTCCAAGTTAAAATGACTCATTCCCAAAAATATCTTGTCGGCATACCTGCAAATGTTGCAGATGACCCAAGAAGGGTTCAGAAAGTGGAAGGATCCACTTAGGGAGTCATCTATTGCTGTCCACTAAGCTCCAAATATCCATTTACACAAGAAAATGGAAGGTGTGTCAAAGGTGTCGGCATGTCGTCTTAGACTCAAAGGCATTGTAAGGATTGGCCTTGAAATATTTTTAAACATGTTGTGATAGCACTCTAGCAAAAACATTCCATTTAAATTTCAGAGCCATTCTTCTCTCTAAACATACTTGAAGGCTTTTTTGGAACTGCGATGACATTTTATCGATTTCACTAAGTAACCTGGATTGATTGAAAACTTGGGGAAGCTTAAAACATTAAAAGTTCCTCAAGGGCGGTTTTCCCTGGTGGATGTCCTGTTTATTTTTAATATAGTGTTTTCCCTTCATAATCCATCTGCCTGACCATTTTATGTGTCTGGTTTCTTTTAAAGAGTTTAGGCGTGGCATGAGGATCTCACTAGTTCTGAGCTGAAGTCAAAAGTTCCAAAGCAGATGTTAGGGGCTGTCATATAGGTTTAATATTTCATGTTTTAGACTTATGGCCTTTCTTGGTGCCAGAGCTCACCTAGAATTCCTATATTACTAGAAAGTATCAGAATAGATATGATGGATGTGACTTACATGATGAAATCACAAATAATTGGGAAAGATATTTTATAAAGGGTAATAGTATGTGCCCTTAGCTGTGGGTGCTTTTACTACTCACTTGATAATAGAATGAGAGTAAGGAGACTAAGGGAAATATGAATCTTATAATTACTCATTTCTATAGGAAAAATAAATGAAACTCCATTTTTTCTCTTTTTCTCCCACACCACCGCACTTATAACTAGACATTCCTGGGAGTAATTGTTCTCTTAGCATCCCCACAGAATATGATTTTTCTCACAAGGAAATGATTCACTGGAGAAATCAAACGAGTAATCCCAATGAAATTCATGGAATTTTTATTAGTATTTCAATTCTTGGCTTAGTTCTAAAGAAGTCATGTCATCTACGTTCTACACAGACTGAAAACATGGAGACCTTCTGATGCCTCCTGAAATTCACCAAATCCAGCATTCAGAAAATTGAGGTGGGCTGTTGGAATTGCTACAGGTCATTCTGGAACACATCAGAGTTGATATGGTATACACCATTTGCAGACAAATATGTTATTAAAATCTGAAATCTGTGGTTTCATATTACTGAAATCACACATGCACACAGAGCATAGATGATAAAAACCATATTATAAGCATGTCCTCACCCAGCTATGGTGACCGTCATCCAGTTCAAATAAAACATAATGAGAGTCTTTGTCACACGTATGCTAGGTGCATAAATGGCAAGATTAGTGGTTATTAATTTGTAGCTTTTGCAGTATGTGGTCAATATATTTGAGAAGAAGGGGTATGGTTTGATTCATAGTTTATAATTACTTCTCTGTAATGGTATTGCTAATCATAACATCTTTATACTCTGCTTGAAAGCTGCAACTGTACCTTACATTAATACATCAGCATTCTTAAAGTTGATAAACATCTTCTTCCAAATTGAACTTAATTTAGTTTTTGCAACTCTCTGTGCATAAATACATCTTACCTCAGCCTCCTGCAGGTCTCAATTTCTCCTGATGGCTATAAGAAAAAAAATGGGAAGCATCTGAAATCTGGGTTGATCCTCACCCATTATAGTGGCTCACCATGTGGTATAATAGTTGACCTTTATTCAAGTGCTTACTATATTCTAGACACTGTACCTAAAACAGGCTGCAAAAAGGTCCTGCTGGTCGTCAGAAAGAATAATCATGAAGACCTGAACATATTCCACAAGTCACAAGTGGAAATCATTATCATTATTTTATAGGCAACCTATGTGATATGAGTTCAGATCAAGTTCAGACCTGGATATTTATAATGGAAAATTCAAATGCCACTTCAATAGCAGATCAGTATCTCTCTATAATAATCATATATTCTGGATTTTTCATCACTGCCCATTTTATGCATTTTCTTATTTTCATTAAACACGATTTGATAAATATACAAAGTTACATATATATATATTTATTCATATAGTCATAGATATATAGATAACCTCACAAGTCAGAGGACAGACGGCTTTGCTGATTTGAATGTTCTGATTTTAGACTCAAACAAATAGTCAAACCTTTAGCTGTAGCCTCTGCATTAGGGCATCAAATTCCCGAGTCTCTCCTTCCCCACCTGCTGTCTGCAATTTGTAGCTGAGGGGCTGTGAAGGAATTTCATGGCCATGCATGACTGTAGACACGTGAAGGAAGGATAAAAAGAGCAAAGTAATTTAGATGACAGATTTCAATCATCATCATGGGAAATGCCAGTCTTAAAACCAGGCCATGGTCTGGTGACAACACAATTATTTCCAAGCTCTCACAATTTCTGGAAACAGGCATCCTGCTCTACCTTTTTACCAAGAGGCAATGCTGAAGATGTTTCAGTGATTTAGTCTTTCTTCCCTCTAACAAGTGTTTGCTTTTGTTCTGAGCATCAATCTGTGCAAAAATCCGCCTCTTTGTTCATCAGTTTGATAATCAAAAGACTCAAGCAATGGGTGACACAGTCTATGAATAAATATTCCAACTGAAAATGGCCTCCTAAAAGAGCTGTGCACTGCTATAACCTCTTACATCCTAGTGCCTCTATATGCTGAGAGCAATCCCATGTCAGGTAGGCCTGGATGCTGAATCCCAATAAACCGAGCATTTGAGCACCTGCCATGTACAGAACTCTGAACTGAGTAAACGCAATGAATAAATAATATTGGCTAACACTAATTTCCAGGACCCTTTTAAACACTTAACATATTTAATCACACTTAATCTTTGCAAAAAACCCCATGGGGAGTATTGTTATTACCACATTTTACATATGAGGGATTATAGGCACCTTGAAGTTTAATAATTTGTCCAAAGCCACAGACCTCATAAGTGGTTGGGCTGACATTTAAGCAGGCAAACTGGCTCAAGAACCCATGATCTCAATCATGATATTACTAATTAAACAGCAGTGCTTCTTAAAGTGTGGTACTTGGCCCAGTAGTATCAGCATCACCTGATAACTTGTTAGAAACAGAAATTCTTTGGCCCTAATCCAGACATAGGGAGTTGAGTACTCTGGGGTTGAGCCCCGGAACCTGCTGTAAAAACATTTGGCAGGTAATTTGGAGGCAGGCTAAAGGTTGAGAATGACTAGCACAGAGGGTGGACAGACCTGAGCACAACACATTCTGCCCTCAATAAACTCTTGAGGTAGGAAATAAAATTACATTTCTTATGCCAATCACAAAATTTATGATGATATCTATCATGGACTTGGACATGGGAGGATGGATGAACAGTAGGCAGATAGCATCCTTTTCACTCTACAGCAGCAGTAAAGAATCTAGGACATAGACACTTTTGATGTTTGTTGGCAAGTTTAGAGATCTGGATTGAGGGTCCACCTAAGAGAAGCAACTGAAGCCAGAGTGAATAAACTTATAGTTTGTCTTACAAATCACCATGCAAGGGAGTCAGGGAAAATACCATCTCCGGCTCCCTGAGTCATTGCAATGTCACTTAAAGCAAACAAACTTCAGTGCCCCACAGAGAGGTAGGACACAGATCCTGTAGGGATTTTATTTGGGGGACGATGAATTAAAGACAAAGGGGTACAATAAAGGATTGCTGTTTCTCTTCCATCCCACAGTGTCGCATATTTATTACTCAGGAAAGCTTGGTGCCTAGTATCATCTACCTCTCCTAAATCACATTCTGTTATTATAGCCTTGGCTCCTCAAGGACAGGGGCAATAAATTAATGGTTCAGAGTACTGGTTTGGGATTCACACAGCCTGAGTTCAAATCCTGGCTCTTCTTTTAACTTCTTATGAAACTCGAACAAGGTTTTGAACTTCTAAGCTTTAGTTAGTTCTAAGTTTAGTTAGTTCTAAGCTTCAGTTTGAGGCAATATGAAGTCCTATCCAAAAGGTTTTATCCAGAATTAAACACATGCAAAATACATAGTAAACACTCAATAAACATTAGCCCTCTAAATTAGACAATGAGTTCACTGTTGGCACAGACACATCTCTTAGACCCTACCATGTGCTCTTCGAATGAAATGGATTCCAAAAGACAAAAACTTCTGCCTGAGGTAGCTTTGCCGATCTAATCAATGTACAGAGTACACTACTTACTAAAGTTTACTTCTGTTCACTAGACTGTAAGCTCCTGTAAAAGAGAGACAATATTTTATGAGCCTTTGCAATGGCCTAACTCATAGTAAATGTTGAATAAGTGTTTGTTAAATAAACAAGGAAAACATACTCTGAATTTTACCATTATTTGCAATAATATCTCTACAGCCCCCGTACAAACCCACAATCTCCTTTAAATTATGTTCTCCTATTGATGCATGAAGTTAAATCAATTGAATTTTTACCCTAACATGATCTCTAGAAGTGCTCTCAAATCCAAGGAAATGTTCTTTTCCATAGCATTCGTTAAATATGGCCTTTGGCTCTCACAGAGATACTGGATATCTTTTTAGTAAGTGATTCTTCTCTAGCCAGAAGTTGTGCCAAAATTAACAATGCTGAAGAGTAAAGAGAATCATCCGTCAGTGTGAGCTTTCTTCATTTCTAAGATCTGGCTGTGTTTGGTTATGTTTTCTTCTTGCTGCAGAAAGCTGTGGGAACTTCAGGCTACCTCTGCTGGTACAGTACACACCCAGGGGAGGCAGTATGCATTGGCCCTCAGCCCTGGGCAAAGCCTGATGCAGGCACACAACTCTCATCCTTGAGCTGTCTGAGCTTGCTGCAAACACAACTGAGATTTATGAAAAAAATCTTTGTTGAAAAACCTTCATTTCACTTAAGCCTCTTGGTCAGAAATTGGCAGTTACTAATTCTATTGCTCATCATGGATGTTTATTTTTTTTCACTTCTCCAGAATAAAATAGTATAAGTGACTGATCCAACACTAGGCTAATACCATGGTTGAAGGCAAGAGCTCTCACTTCTGAGGATGCCCTCCTTCTCGCAAGGAGGAAATATGAAAGTGCAATATGAGACGTGGATAGAGAATGCAGTACTTTCATGGAGGCACTGACCCTGGGCACAGGAAGGCATGCAAAAAGATGTGACACCAATCTTGCTCAGAAGCTTATTGTAGAGAAAGAAGATCAAAAACTATCCCAGCAGCTGTAATGTGAGAACACTAGTTCAACATACAATGTGCCTTAAACGTTTGCGTCTTAGAAGACATATATTACCTTATCCCTAAATATTTAAAATTATCTTTAGGAAAGTTATTTCTCAGTTTCACAAAGATCTGGACCCTTGGATAACAATCTTTAGAGCCAAAACATTTATTCTTCCCTGGCTTGTATTTTTCCCCTCCTGCTGTCCAAACGGGTACAGTCAGCAGTCACTGAAGTCATTTTATATTTAGTAGAATGTGTTCTTTGAGGTAGTGGAATGAACTTGACTGGCCAGTTATTTAGGAAAAATAGTACCCAAAATAGTTCCTCCAAACACCTAGGGAGTACTCAGCAAAGCTCTTCAATTCACTCCTCCCATCCTTAATGAGATAAGACTGACTTTGCTCCTGGCCACGAAGTAGCCCATTTCTCCTTTAAGCAATTCCTTTAAAACAGCAAGCACACTCATCTTTTAGGTGCTGTCTGCTTAACTATTGTTTCGGCTGACTCTAAAAGCCAAAGATGCTGGAGTTCAGAGGCTCTAGGAGGCCACTCTGAAATTCTGACAGTGCCCTGAGGAAACTAACAATCTCCTAATTCAACAGGGGGTGTTACAGATTCTATCAGAGAGGGGTAAATCTAAAGCACTGTATTCACATGAAATGCCATGTCAGCTAAAGGTTATACCCTCCGGCCAATTACTGTGATTACTGAAAAAAATATTCCCCTTATGACGGGAGCCTACTTGATAAAAGGAAAAGGTAGCAAGCTAGAAATAGAGTGTAAGAGTTGGCACCTACTAACTGCCTTAATCTTTGTTCTTTTTTTTTTTTTTAAAGATTTTATTTATTTATTTGACAGAGAAAGACACAGCAAGAGAGGGAACACAAACGGGGAGTGGGAGAGGGAGAAGCAGACTCCCTGCCGAGCAGGGAGCCCGATGCGGGACTCGATCCCGGGACTCCAGGATCATGACCTGAGCCGAAGGCAGTCGCTTAACCAACTGAGCCACCCAGGCGCCCAATCTTTGTTCTTTTGATTGCTGTCCAATCTGTTATAGGTTTATATATCTAGCCAAGTGGCCTTGGAACAGTCACTTTGGCAATTTACAAAAGATGAATGGATTTTTCCAGAGCTTTTCTTCAGAGAGATTCCAAATATTTAACCATAGCCCTGCCTAGCACATCTCTGAGATAGGACTCTTATGATCCAATATATATTATTAAATTATTGCTAAATACAATTCTCTGTGGCTTGAAGAATTTTGATTTTTTAAATGTTATTTTGTGGGGCGCCTGGGTGGCTCAGTCAGTTAAGTTTATCTGACTCTTAGTTTCAGCTCAGGTCATGATATCGGGGTCATGGGATCAAGGCCCGCATCAGGCTCTGCACTTAGCGGGGAATTTGTTTCTCTCTCTCTCTCCCTCTGTCCTTGCCCTGCTCATGCTCTTGTACCCTCTTTCTGTCTCTCTAAAATGAAAAAAATAAAAAAAAACTTTTTAAAAAAATGTTATTTTGTAAATTCTGATGTTCTTCTGAACTAGGTAGATGTGAAAAGATAATATTATGGGCAGTCAATATCAGGAGCTTTTCTGACCTAGACAGGAGTCTTTTTTTATGAAATTATGGCAGGTGCAGTATTCAGCTGATAGAATGCCAAGCTACATTATAGGCCATAATTTATTTCTACAATCATAAAATAAAAGAGATAATTTGCTGGTTTCAATACTGAGCTTATTCAGGGGACAATGACGAACTGTTATTTCTACAATCATGATATCAAATGGAGAGAGTTTACTAGTTTTAATATCCATGGTCCAGTGTTTTAAAGCAATATAGACATTTTCACACAGCATCCATGACAGTGAAATTCAAAAGGCAAATATTCTCCATGTAGTCATGAAATGCTATTCAGATTCCCTAAATACCAGCTATAGGGGCTTAGTGCTTTTGAAGATTCACATGAGGGAAATGTGTTCTTAATTGAAGGAAGAGATCTTTGAAGACTTGGTTATTATTGATTGTGTTATAGATTCATATATGACCCAGAGAGGAATTAGACAAAGACATAAATCCATGATTTTAAAGTTCACTTAAACTACTTAGAAAGACTATTTGATACAGTGAAGATAGTTTATTGCTTATCTCAATATGGCTTTTCTTTGAGCATAGCTTACTTCCTTTGGTCCCAAGAGACTATATGGAAACAGGAGGCTTCAGTTCTAGTCTGACTCTCACTAATTTTTTAAAAGATTTTATTTATTTATTTATTTATTTATTTATTTATTTATTTATTTATTTATTTATTTAGAGAGCAGGGTGAGGGGCAGACGAGAAAGAGAATCTCCAGAAAACTCCACACTGAGCATGGAGCCTGATGCAGGGCTCAATCCCATGACCCCAAGATCATGACCTGAGCCAAAATCAAGAGTTGGACGTTTAACCAACTGAGCCACCCAGGCACCCCCTGACTCTCACTATTAAATCTAGGTAATCTTAGTTTTATTTCTTTCCCTACAAACCAGATGAACTATATATATTCTCTCTATCTCCTCTCCCCACACAAAGCTGTTGCGGAGACCACATTTGATAATAAATGGGAAGGAGCTATGTAAACTCCAAACACTATACAAACTCAGTGCAGCAGTAATTCGTGGGATGCTGGGTTGACCTTCATTTTTATCATGTCACAGTGTCCCTTTCATTGTATTTAGTGCTACAAGGATTTGAAGTACACTCTAGACAAGAGGGAAATTCCTGTTGGATACACCTTCAAAATATAATTTGATGACTTTTCACCATTATCTCTGCTACCAATCTAGTCTGGGTCACCATCCTCTCTTACCTCCTTTAAGTTTTAACATCCTTTTCCAGATATACCCAATGGGATTGCTTTGGGTTGGTTCACTTTCCAGTGTGGTATTGCATAGAGTGCTTCACAAAATATTCTTGAAATGTAATTCCTTGATTCTTACCTGATTCTTTTTTTTAAAGATTTATTTGAGAGAGAAAGAGTGAGCATGTGCCGAGTGGGGGAAGGGGCAGAGGGGAGGAAGAGAGAGAGGAAGAGGGAGAGAATCCCAAGCAGACTCCCCACTGAATGGGGAGCCTGACACGAGGCTCGATCTCATGACCCTGAGATCATGCCCTGAGCTAAAATCAAGAGCTAGATGCTTAACCAAGTGAGTCACCCAAGTGCCCCATATTCTTACCTAATTCTTGAATGCTAGAACCAATGGAGCCCTCAGAGAGCTATCTCTGTACTTTTTTACATATGGGGAAACTGAGGCTCTGTAAGACAAGAGACTTCCTTTATGCCATACAACAATTATGAGGCACAAGACAGGACCACAACAAGAGGACCTTGCTCTATGACAGGCAAAAGCCCCTAGAAGACTAGAGAGTAATGAGGCCAATACATCTATGACTTAAGCTGCAGGGCTTCTGGGACTTCTGGCTATAGAATCCATGCTGTAGTCTCACATAGACTGGTTAAATATCTATACAAAGAAAAGTGTAGTATGCTTCGAGTGTGGTATTTTGTTTCTTAACATATTAACTTAACTGGTGGTGTGTCCACTTGGGAGTCCCTGCTTCCACTAACATTTTCAGAATCTTTCCCAATTTGTCCTCTTCCTTCTCTTAGTTTTTTGATCATATGATTCTCCTCTTCAAGAAAATTCTCCATTTTTCCAACTCTGCCTGTCAAAATTCTGCCAAATTGATCATGAAATTCTTCCTGATTGCCTCATCAGACATGCTCACTCCACTACACAACATTTTTGTAGTTGGGCCATCATGCCTGTTTGTATTCATTTATTTTAAAATGTTTGTTGAGTACCTAGACCTTATTTAGACCTTACTTTTCAAATTTTAGTTCAGAGGGAAGATAGTGTTAACTAAGAGAGACATTGTCCCTAATCTTGTGGAGTTTTTGTTCTACTGGAGGAGATAGGTAATACACAAGTGAATATAGAGGTAATTTTCTGATAGTGGTAAGTGTTGTACAGAAAATAAACAAACAAAAAAATAAGAGAGCTAGTTTTTGCAGGGGCTCAGTGAAGAGAGACATCTCTGAAGAGGTGACAATTCAGGTAAGAGCTGGATAACTTGGAGAAATCAGACCGATGGAAATAAAAGAAACAAGATACCAAGTAGAAGGACCACCTTGTCTCCAGGTCCTGAAGTGGGAAAAAACATGGAGCACTGGAGGAAAGGAAATGAAGCCAGCATGTCAGGTACAAAGTGGCAGATAGCAGGCTAGAAAATGAGGATGGAGGTCAGCTTGTAATTCTCCTAAACCAGCACAGAAAGTTGGGCTTTTTTTTCAACTGTGACAGAAGTCAGTAGAGGGCTTCATGTGAGGCTCTTCCATACATCTCTAGAAAATCACCGAAACTATCAAGTGTTTCTTAGACATTTTTGTGCTTTTAGCAGGACTAAGACAATATCTTACAAATAGTAGGAATTCAACATATATTTGACAAGCTGACTAAGAAGTGCAATTTATGAGATGTTTTGAGTTCATTTAGGAAGAATTCCATTTATCTGAAGTGGATACTCCATGTCACAACCTCTCAATCGACTAACATTAACATTATCTTCTGTGTTGCAAAATTACATTTTCTTCTTCCCAGTGGTATTCTTAGAGTTTAGTAATTAGTACTATCTGGTGTTTCCAAAACACTAGTCATTCATGCACGTTCAAATTTTTTGCTAAATCCATGTACCATCTGTATCATTGAATAATTTATATATTTCTCTAAAACAAAATACTTTTTATTTAAATAAGCCCATTTTAAAGGGAAATACATACATACATTTATGTGTGTATACATACATGCATACACACAAATAAATATATGTTAAAGAGAAACATATATGCACATACACATACACATGCACATATATTCACACATAATACTACTGAGTATCCATGAAATCATTGATGTGATATGCTAAATACATTTTAAAATTACATTAAAATGTGTGATTATTAAACAAAATTTAAATGTTCATTTATGTATGCCCCAAATCACTTCATTGATGGTGTACATATCATCCTTTTAGAAACTATGGTCTAATCAAGCCACCTGGTTTTATTCTGAATATCCTGAGCCTCAACTCCTCAAAACAGGGCAAGGAAAAGACTGGTAGGTGGTTACACACACCAAGTAAGAAAGAATAAATCAGGCTGCAACTTCTCAATTACTGGCAATGCAGTCTAGCCCATCATGGGTCAAATAGCTTCTCCAAGGCCCAATGTGACTGAATGGCAGGGTAAAGCAACTTATGGGGAAGCATGGTTGAAGGGACCTGCTTGCTGAATGATGAATACAGCAGTTTTCAGTATAGCTGTCCCTCTTAGAATGAGCCCCTTGGGAACCTTTCTCCTAGTGGAAATCATAGCAGAGTAACAAAGTTTCCTCAGAATGTTCCTCTGGTGACTCCTGGCCCTGGTTTGGATACTTTGATGATGTCTTTTGCTGCAGAAGGCAAGTTATGATTAATGCTAATGTCACAGAGCTAACGTCCTTAATACAGGTCAGGTTATAAATATTAGAGGGCCTGGGATCTGGTTTTATTTAGGTTCTTTATCAAAGCTAACTCTCTTTAATTTATGTTCAGAAGGAAGAACATCTGCAAAAAGACCCACAGGCCCTGTACCACGGAAGGTAGACATCCTAAAACTTTAAAAGAGGCCTCACACATACCCATCCCCACAAAAATTTCCCTGTGTTTCTCCCATATGAAAAACTCAATTCTAGGCACTGTGGGAGTAAGTAATAAACCTGATCTGTGAGGTGTTTAGCATGTAGCTTTCTCTATCTACCACAATTCATGTCAAGAGAGGAATGAATTTAGCTTAAAGTAATAGCATTAATGACTTATAGGACCATAAACAGAGAGGATGCAACTTTGTTTCCTAACAAGTCCTCTGAAGGCTGAAGTCTAGGGTCAGTGTCAAGGCTCAACAATGTCATCAGAGTCTACTTTATACGTCTGCTCTGCTGTCTTTACCATGCTGGCTTATTGACTCAAAGGTGAAAATGGTGGCTCCAAGAATCACATCCGCATGAAGGACATAGAGAGGGGTCAAGGTGCAAAGGGTTGCTCCATTGCTTGTTTTTCAAGGACCAAAACTCAGCCCCCTGGCCACCTGTGAGTAGCAGAGAAGCTAAACTATTAATTAAAAGGTAGCCTACCAGTGAGAGATTAGAAATGATTGAAGGACATACGAATAAAGTTTCTGTTACATCAAATCTTTCTCCAGAGACTTCTGAACTAGGCCAAGTGATCAGGGTGTGTACAGTATCAGTAACACTTTCATTAAGTAGCACAGGGTACAACAATCATGACAGAGAGTTAGTCAATTTTTTCCCAATATGTTATCCTCAGTAAATCAACCATGTATAAGGCTATTCATAGGCAAATCTTTGTGAACCCTAGAGTTTAGATGAGCCACAATGACTGGATTTTAGTAGGTACTCTATGGTGTGATAGAAAAAGAAGGGTTTCACCCTCCTACACTGTTGGTGGGAATGCAAGCTTGTGCAACCACTGGAAAACAGTATGGAGGTTCCTCAAAAAGTTGAAAATAGAGCTACCATATGATCCAGCAATTGCACTATTGGGTATTTACCCCAAAGATACAAATGTAGGGATCCAAAGGGGTATGTGCACCCCGATGTTTATAGCAGCAATGTCCACAATAGCCAAACTGTGGAAAGAGCCTAGATGTCCATCGACAGATGAATGGATAAAGAAGATGCAGTATATATATACAACAGAATATTATGCAGCCATCAAAAGGAATGAGATCTTGCCATTTGCAGCGACGTGGATGGAACTGGAGGGTGTTATGCTGAGTGATATAAGTCAATCAGAGAAAGACATGTATCATATGACCTCACTGATATGAGGAATTCTTAATCTCAGGAAACAAACTGAGGGTTGCTGGAGTGGGCGGTGGGGTGGGAGGGATGGGGTGACTGGGTGAAAGACACTGGCAAGGGTATGTGCTCTGGTAAGCGCTGTGAATTGTGCAAGACTGTTGAATCTCAGATCTGTACCTCTGAAACAAATAATGCAATATATGTTAAGAAAAAAAAAGAAGAAGAAGATAGCAGTAGGGGAAGAATGAAGGAGGGGGGAATCAGAGGGGGAGACAAATCATGAGAGACGATGGACTCTGAAAAACAAACTGAGGGTTCTAGAGGGGAGGGGGGTGGGAGGATGGGTTAGGCTGGTGATGGGTATTAAAGAGGGCACGTTCTGCATGGAGCACTGGGTGTTATGCACAAACAATGAATCATGGAACACTACATCAAAAACTAATGATGTAATGTATGGTGATTAACATAACAATAAAAGATTTTTAAAAAATAAAACAGAAAAAAAAAAAAAAGAAAGAAAGAAAAAGAAGGGTTTCAGAATTGGAGAAGCCTGGATTCTACTCCTGTCTTGGCACTTGGTAGCTAATAGCCCTGACCATAATCACACCCTCTCAAAGACTTGCTTTCCCTGTCTACAAAATATCACTTACCTGTTTATAGTTTCTTGTAGGAGCTAGAATGTCTTTATACATTATTTAGAACAGTGTGTGGCTCAAGAAAGATCAATAAATGTTTGCTTCTGGAATTAGATCTGCTTTTAACATCAGTTTGAGTTACACATCAGGGTCACCTGAGAGATTTGTTAAAAGTTTATTCTGATGACATTTTAGATCTGGTCAATCCGAATTTCAGGTGATAGGGATCAGGAATCTTAATTTTTTGATAGGCTCCATTGGAGGTTCAAGCACAAAGTTTGGTATGAAAAATCAAAAAGGTCTGACTGCTTTTCCATTAAGAACGTTTTCAACAGGGGAATATCAAGATGACTTTTGAGGCTAAAAATAGAAAAATAATTTTGCACTTAGATAATATTAAGGTCAAAAATTTAAATGTATAAATAAATATAAACATGAATATGTTATCCTGAGGTTTGCAATCATTTTTCCCTTGTATGCCCCAACTGAATTCTGTATCACATTCAAGCTGAGGAAAAAGACCTAGACTACCTTCCTTCCTTCCTTCCTTCCCTCTTTCCTTCCTTCCTTTTTTTTTTTCCTTTCTCTCCCTCTCCCTTTCTCTCTCATTCTCTCTCCCTCCTCTTAAAAGAGTCAGAGGGGAGTTATCAGTATTTTTGCCTGGTAAATAATAATGGGGAAATGAACACCTAAGAACTGACAATGAAAGAATAAATTCATGGACATTAACTCCAAGCCCATCTTTAAAATACTCACAATAAGACATTTTTCCCGATAAGTTTATCTTATTAGATAAAAGGTAATTTGAACAATTAACAATGCATTCACAAGCATGCTCAGGATTAGTTTTAGATCCAGAGCTATTGGCTGGTATAGAAAAGTACTTCAATGAACCAATCAATTTCTCTACCAGTTTATTCAGCACATATTATATTCCTGGCACCATGCTAGGGATGAACTAGAGAGACACAATATGTGTTCTTAGGAAGCTTAAACTCTAGGGACACAGACAGATATTCTACACATGTTTATGCAAACAGGTATTTAAATGTAACTGTAATAATTGTGGTGAGGAAAAAAACATAAGTCCCTTTGAGAAAGTATAACAAGGAGGGGTGGGCCGAAGATCTGGGAGAAACCCTGAAGGCTAAGGGAACATTATAGGTCAATGCAAAAATGTAAATGAGTAAATATGAAGATGTACTATCTTGGAACCAGAGAGAAGGTTATAACTCCAGGGAAGGCCAATGCATCTGGAGCTCAGTAACTCAAGGGAGCCATATTTGGGGCAGAGGGGAGGCAGGTCAAGCCATGCAAGGCTCTTTTGGCCTCAGGTGAGAAGATGCCAAATTCTGACAACTCTCTTCTCAGTGATTTTCATGTCCCAAATCAAATGTCATAAAAATTATAGAAAGGAAGGAAAAAATATGTCCCCTTTTCAGAAAGCAAAAGAACTGGTAAAGATTTCACAATAGTGAATGTGTAAAGTGTATCTCAAATACTATTTGTTATGTATGCACAGAAGGATATGTGCTCGAACACCAGCCAGAGAGACAAAGAAGAGAAAGACAAAGGAAGGATATTAAGAGCACTGTGCAAACCTGCACAGAGATGAAGGATGATGAAAAGAATGGATGGATGCAAGGGTGTGTGGGGGAGTAGTTGCAGAGACAAAATAATGCAGTTATAATGGTGACAGTAGAGGTAGCTGCACCAATAAAAATAGCATTCGAGTATTCACTATGTGCCAGGTACTTTCCTGTGTACTTTACACGTATGAGTGGTGTGCATATTAAACTGAAAAGCTACAACTGAAACAGGTTGCTATTACAGACAAGTAAAAAAACTACTAACCTAATACTCTCCAGGTCCCCTCCCTCCCCCAAATAGAGCTGATGAGAGTAGTGTTTCTGCAAAGCTGCCTGGAGGAACCCATCTCTCTGCATAAACGAGGATTGGCCCCCTCTTGGCTGGAGAACAACACTGCCATCCTTAGAGGCCATTGTGAAACAGCAGGACCAAACTGCTGGAGCATCTCATAAGGTAAGGCAACTACAGGAGAGGAGAGATTCATAAGGTCTCAGCCTCCCAAAGCTAGTTTCATGTTAACCAGGAAGGGCTGGATCCAACATGTAAAGAGAAAAATAAATGCTATTCTTTCTCCATGATGGTGGTTTGCGTTTGATGATTATGCTGCTCTGTAACCGGGTTCATAATGTATATTCCATCTGGAAAGTTCCTCCATCTTTTAAAGCACAAACACCTTTTCCCTCTATCCCCATCCCACCACTCCACACTATCTTTTTCCATCTGTCTCTACGTCTCTTTCCTTTCTGTTTTTCTCTTTCTCTCTCTTGTTTCTTTCTCCATGCATCCCTCTCCCTCTCTCTTTCCCGCTCTCCTCTCCCCCTTTTTCTAACTCTCCTGCTTCCCCTCAGTTGCTGTCCTCCATGGCCTCACACCTCCAGGCCCTCACCCTACTCTCTCAACTCCCCAGTTATTCTGCCTCCCCGACATCAGTCCCAAACCCTCCCTCTAAATGTCCTCTTTTCTCCTCAATATGTCTTCCTCTCTCCCTGACACACAGAGTGCTTAATTCAACCTCATTATCTAATGGTATGACCATTAACTGACAAAAATATTGCCCGGAAACACTCTTTAACATTGAGCTCTTTACAGGGGAAATGCTAGAGTCACTAAGATGCATCGTCATCTGCAGTCACAAAGAGGATCGTAGTAATTCACCTGCAGTTGCACTTAATGAGTTCTCAGGACAGAATTAGCTCAACACTGACAGAAAGGAAACTGCTATCCAGTAATTATATGAAATTTTAAGTAGGCCTCCTTGTATGAAACCACATGATTAGGTGATTGTTTTCCCCTCAAAAAAAGTAATTTTTTCCTACTGTTGTTTAACAGATGTTGGCACCCTTAATTACTATGGTTGTCACTTAAATCTAATTTCAAAGCTCTTTTCCCTTTGCTAAGAATCAGGTGGTACTCATGCTTTTGGGAGGATAGAAGGGCTCATTTACTTTCTTTAGACAAGTTGGATTTCGTTTTACTATGATGTTCCTTTAAGCAATGGCTCATTAGGATGAAACACATGCTCAAGCATGGTTTTGGTGCTGTTTCTTACCCACATATGGATTTAGGCAAATATTCCTTCATTGCTGAGAGAGAGAAAGAGAGAGAGATTATGAATTAATTAAGTGGGGAGAAAGCCCAGAACCCACCAAAGTTTTCACTGTTGCATCATTTAGAAGAATAAAAGTATGTATATTATTTTTAATGCTACAGATGTTTGAATGACTCAATAGGTAGAGATTCTTATAGAAATTCTGTTCTGAAGTAAGTCATGTCTGATTAGAATGGCGAATTCAACACTATTTAGATTCATGTAGCACCAGGTGTACTAGAAGATTTGGAGCCTCCCAGATTCCCTTTGGCAGGCTGGTACATCTATCCATCAATTGTGTGTTGGCTGGTAATGGCTCAGAGCTGACCCTTTCTCCAGAGCAGTGCTTCTCAAAACGTGGTCCTTGGACCGGGGTATCAGCATCACTTGGGAATTTCAAATGCAAAAACTTGGACCCCACCTCAGACCTGGCACATCAGAAACTCGGGTTGAGACCCAGCCATTTGTGTTTTAACAAGCCCTCCAGGTGATTCTGATTAATATTTAAAGTTTGAGAAACACTGCTCCAGAAAATTCCCTTGAGGTCAAAACAAGGCCCATCAAAAGGAGTAACCACCTCTTTCTTCCCACCAAGGAATCTGGCATGGTGATTCCAACATCGGTATATTTAAGCACCTTCAATACCCAGATCCCCCTGAATGCTCTGCCCACTCCTTTTTAGAGGATATTGCTGGATTCTTGCTTGAAGATTCTGAAAAAGCATAAATGGAGGCAGGTGGCTTATAAGACAATGCTTGATCTCCTTACGTTCCAGCTCCCCTCCCTTCCTGGTCATTGGAAAAATAACCAGAAATAATCTCAGCATAGCCTGACTTGAGTAGTGCTGGCCTGCTAAGTGAGGAGAGGAATTACATGTTGGAAAAGCTGCAGGACTTGGCTAATATATACTGTTAGGAACTAGAAGAATATATTTGGAAATAGGACCTCAGGGTGTTAGGTCAAAGGAGAAGGGGCCAGAATATGAAGACGGATAAAAGAGAATTTGTTCATATGGGATACTTTCCTATTTGACCTCTTGACAAGGATCCTATGGGTTTCATCCTTACAGTGTTGGAATGGCTCTTAGAAGGAGAGATACCAAAATGCCACAGCAGAAAGTGATTTGTAGTCATGGATATTGATCTAACAAAAGTTAGATCCTCCAATATTTCTAACAGAAGTCTCCCCAAATACCTAAAAGGCAAAAATATCAGAAGCAGTTTGATTTCAAATGGGAGAAACAATAGTATATATTAACACTGCTGCAGGATTTTAAGCTTTCTACTCTGCCACAATTTATTTCAATATTGTAGACACTTTGTAGAAAATAAAATGTGCCCACAATACTAATAATATTATGTTCATCAGACATGTTGGGCAATAAGTAGCAAGTTCTGCAGATATCTTAGTAGGACAAATGTGCACCAGATAGTAGAGAATGTGTATTATGAAGATTTGGGATCCTGCTATGTCAGTAAAGTTTTCAGGGGACTTAATAGTCTGGCACATGTCAAGACTAACCCTTCTAAGTAAGAAAAAAATTTGAGTCTTGACTCCTCTTACTCCTAAAAATTATTCACAATTCATGATGTTATAGACTGGGTATTTGTGGCCCACCTTCCCAATTTCACATATTAAATCCAAATGCCCAATGTGATTATATTTGGAGACAGGACCTTTGGGACATGATTAGGTCATGAGAGCAAAACCCCTATGCATAGGATTAATGCCTTTATAATAGAGACCCCAGCGAGCTACCTCTTCCCTTCCTTTGTTAGGACATAGTGAGAAAAGGGCCCACCACACACTGAACTGCCAGTGCCTTAATCTTGGATTTCCCAGCCTCTAGACTATAAAAAACAAATTTCTGTCATTTAGAACTCCCAATCCAATGTATTTTGTTACAGCAGCCCAGATGGACTAAGACACATGATAAGCTGCTAATAATTCACAGCTTATTTCCTTCTTCTCTGGCTAACCAGGGACTGATCCTATGAAGTTATTTATACCTTATCCTAGGGGAAGCCTGCAGCTAATTAATAACTAACTAGGGAATACAAATATCCCTTCCTCTTGCCTTATAGTGGGATCAATTCTCTGGATAAATTCATACTTTAGAGATCTCCTTGGAATCATGCCAAAGCTATGCTCCAGCAGCAGTCATGTCCTTACTTAGTGCCTTCCCCTTCCCCACTTTGCTTTCTTCATTCCCTTTCTCCCGTGAGCATTCCCTCAATAAAACATATGCATCAGAATCCCTGACTCAGGCTCTGCTTCTAAGGAACTTAATCTAAGACACTGATGCCATCAAAACGGACACATTTCTAACATCCAAATGACACTTGCAATATTTTCCCAAGCTACATTTTAAAAAATAATAATAAATTTTATACCCAACTGGTTAATCTACCCTTCACTAAGTAGAATATAAAATAGTGGCTACAAAAAAGGTGTTAGCAATCAAAATAGCTGCTGTGGTAAAATCCCAGTTTCAGCAGCTATTATCTTGTGTAACTCCGGGCAAGTTATCTAATCCAAGCATCCATTTCTTCATCTCTAAGATGTGGATAAAAACAGTTTTCACTTTCAAGATTGTATTTCATTATACCTGCATATTATAAATGTTTAACAGAAGTTCATTACTAATGTCATTCCTATTAACATCAATGCATCATCATCATCATCATCATTATGGTAAATAACTCCATATAATTATATATTCACCCTATCCATGGAGGAAAAGGAAACAAAAGAAAACAAAACTTCCATGTGCCTTTTCTTTATGTCTTTTTTTTTTTTTTTTTTTTTACTATTTACATGGCTAATTTCAAGGGAATCCTGTTTTTATTTCACTCTTGATTATGCTTTTGATATTCTTGGGTTCTTTCTTGGACTCAAACACTAATTTACTAGAAGCCACTAGCATTGACATTGACACATGGAGACCAGATATAACCTAAGCATAGCATAAGTCACTGACATCTGCATGAATGATGTTCAGAGTTGAAATAATCAATTCAAAACAGGAACATTTTTTTTTGGAATCCCATGGTACCCAAAAGTATTGGGTATGTGCCAACATGCTGTGCTTCACTTGACTTACGTATAAGAAATTCAATAAAACCTTTTTAAAAACATCAGACAGAAAACTTTAATGCTCAATTTATTCCTAAAAAGCAAATTCCCTGAGGTTAGAATAAGTTAGTGCTCCAAATGTCAGTGTCAGAGTGATTGGCTTTTGGCAAACTGGAATTTGATTTAAAAAAACAAAAACAAAACAAAACAAAACAAACAAAAAAAACTGACACAAACCCGAGAGTGTTAAACAATGTAAAATATGAATAGGAAAAAAGAATTTTGTTCCACCATGCGTTGTTGTATAAAAACAGATGATAAATTGTAGCAGAGAGATCATAAAAAAAAAAAATAGTATCTGTTTCCTAAGGAAGAAAATTATGTGATTAATTACTCTACTTTTTAGGACTAGACAGAGGTTGGTTTCTATATTCATCAAATTCACCAAAGAACTGAACTCTCTACTTATATATATTGCTATGTATATACACAGGGCATGAGGCACTTGAGTCTAAAAGTAGAACTGCAAATAGAAATCTCATTTAAATGTAAAACCTGTTAGTATCAACATTACTCCCAGAACCTCATGAACTCTATAATATTTGTATGACAACACAGGCTTAGATCATAAATAATCCTAATACTTCCCACATTATAAGCCACATCTTTCTGCATTCTCTGACTTTCCCTTCCATCAATATATATTGTTTTTCTTTGTGACTTTATGACTGCATCAAAAGCTCATCAAGGGGGCTCAATGACAATGAAACAGATGATGGAAAAAAGCACTAAGATACTTTGTTAAAATGGTCCATTAGCTGAAAAATGCAAGAATATGAATTTACCCAGTAAATTTTTCTTCAAAAGGTAATAAAAGATAACAGGGATATTTGTGTCTTAATACGGTCTTTCAGCTTGAAATTGGAAGTATCAGAAATTATACTGGCAGAGCACCATAAAACAAATGTTTATGATGTATCAGTAGATAAACACATTGCAGTGTTCTGTACAATGGAATATTACATAACAATAAAAAGAATAAACAACATTGTATGCCACAATAGGGTTCCATCCCTAAAACACTATATTGAGTGAAGAAATCAGACACCCACAAACATATACCCAGTATAATTCCATTCTTACATGTATGATTCTGTGGAATTCAGAGGGAAAAAGAGGATCTACTGTGAGATTAAAAAAAAATCTATATGAAGTGAAAGAGAAGACAACATTAATCCTTTTGAAGATGGCAGAATTAGTGACAGGAAATGGAACCAAGAGAATTCATCTGGGATGATGAGAATATTCTGTCTTGATTTGTGTGGTGGTCACCTTGGAGTATACATGGGTAAAAAGTCACTGAATGGTGCATTTAAGATTTACAGATTCAAGCCAATGCAAATTATACTCCAATAAAAATATTTTAAAATAAAATTTAAAAAACAAAGCAATAGAATACAAAAGGAAATCAGGTTTAGAACAGGAAATGCATCCAAAAGAACAGTGAGAAAACAAGAATGGTGTATTATAGGTCAGTTTTGTCAGTTTTTCGTTAGTCATAATGAGTTAGAGAAGCTTCTGGTTTCTGTGTAAAGTTCACTAGTAGCTTCAGGCAGGCCGGAACTAAATATCTTCAAACAGCCAGTCAGATATGGACCCTTTTGCTCAACCATGGGCATTCTGGTTCTCTGAGGATCAATTCTGGTGTCCATAAGAAATCTAAGAAAGACAAATCTGAGCTCTGTGTTGACTTCAGATCCTGGGGACCAACATCTCAAAGGTTTGGTCCATTTTGTTGCTAGTTTTCAAGAAAGCATGTCCAGGGTGTTGTTTATGATTTGGTCCCTGCTAGTCTCTCCAGCACTCATCCAAACCCCTCCTCCATAGTCTTCAATTTGTTCTAACATGTTGAAATACTATTTGCTACTTTTGGCCCCTTGTAAATTCCATTGTCACTAAATGGAACCCCTCTACCTCTTATTTAGTAGGTCAACTACTATTTGTTCTTTAAAGATTACCTCTCTTGACACCTACTTTTGTCACTTAATGCCCTCTACCTACAGGTGTTCACACACACCCCCCTCCCCCCGGCTTATCCCATGAGCATAATTCATCCTCTGCCATGATGATAATCAGCTAACTCTTGTCTGATTGTCTTTATTGTCTCAAATACACCATGAGTTTTTTTTAGGGACAGCATCATATCTCTTATCCCTGGAGCTTATCAGAATTTCTGGGATGTACTCAACTAAAGTTTGTTGAAGATATGTTTAATGAAGACCTTCAAAATACATCATAGGTTGCCCCCCACCATGTCTCTTGTCAAGACTTCCTAAAATGCAACAAGACAAAGTGGTATTTTTGTCTGAATTGTGAATTCTAAGAAAAAATAGTCAGCAATTTTAGCAATATTAAAGAGGTTTGAGCATTAGAGGTTAGGAAAGTAATTTTCTAAGTCAAATTACAAATAGTACAGTAGACTTAGTGCTTAGGAAACTGCAAAACATCCCCTTTAACAACTAACTGAGAAAAAAAAGTTTCTTTTTAAAGTTACAAGGTCATTTTAACTTGAAAATTCCAATTAACCTAATAGCACACACCTAATGTCATACATACTGAGCCTGAAAAAGCCCTTATCTGATTTAGTGGGGTCTTTTTTCTTCTTCTACAAATGAGGAGAGATTAACAAACATCTAATTTTTGTTAAGAACATTAAAGAAGCCCCTTCAACCTCTCAATTTTTGTAAATGATTTTTCTTCCTGCCATCCATTTGGCTAACTTAATGACCCTTTAAATTCTTAACTACTGCTTTGCTTTCATAGTTAGCCCCGAGTTTAATAGTTTCAAGTGCTTCTGTTCATGCTCAATCCAAACTCCTGACACTTTTTAATTCCACAAGGTGCAGCTCTTCAAAGCCTTTAGTGGAGTCTGTGGGCTCCTGTGATGACCCACTGCCCATAAAGAAGGGAAGCCTTAGTCTCAGTCTTGATTTAACTGTCTTCTTCTGGGCAATGTACCAAGTCAATGTTCTCCTACAGGATGAAAACATATAGAAACTGTTTCCCTTTCTTTCTGTTAAGGAAATAAATAGCTATTGTTCTGGAAAGAGAAGAAAAGTCGGTTTCGAACAGCTCAATTTGAAGACAGGGATTTTCAAAGTGTTACAATATTTGTGAATTTCCCCCCTCCTTACTCAGTGTATACATTTCTTCCTTTCTTTCAGCTTCTTATTTTAGACTTCACTTCTCCCAGATTCCCTTTCTTGCTTTTCTTTTTCGGTGTCTCCTCTAATAATTTCATTGTTTTCTGTCTTCTACATGAGTAAAATCAAGATGGGTATTTTTAAAAAATGTTTTTGGCCTGTTTTACAATTTACAACTGTTCGGAAACTTTGTTATACTTGTGATTTTATCTCTTTATTGTCTCCCCTGGGTGCTTATTCACAGCAGCAGTTCCAGTTCTTTCTGTCTACATTACACACACTCACACACTCAGACACACACACACGTACTTTTTTCACCCCCAGTGGATAATCAGAGAACACTAGGGTTTTAGAAGTTCTCACTAATCATTTAATTCTATCCTCTCATTTTCTATATGAGAACACTGAAGTGGCAAAAAAAAAAAAAAAAACCCACTTCTGCATGCCTACTCAGCACCTAACTAGTTAGTGGCACAACACAGGAACTGATGTTGATTAGCTCTGTACTCAAATCCATTGTGTATGTATTTAGCAATACAGTTGGTGGTGATTATAACACACACACACACACATACATTTTCTATCTGCCAAGATGTAAGTACAAATGTATGAAACAAATGCCTACAAGTAAATTCATTGTGTTGTTAAGATAGTAAATACCTGCCTTGTTAAGTTTCTCTAAGGCTTTTGTTCTATCTACATGTTATGACATGGTCTCACATACAAAATTAGCTTGATATCCTGGAAGCAGAATCATTATTTGTCTTAAATATTTATGCCCTTTTGCCATTTATAATGGCATATCCTTTGAAGATACTCCAAATATCTATGTGACCATACCCTCCTTCCTCTAGGTCTATGGTAATAAACCTGGGGAGAGGTTGCTGGGGATGGTATTTATTGACTATAGACACACTCCTACAATACTGTCCTAAACCTATTTCATCCAGGTTTTTGTAAACACCACTCAAACGTAACAATTTGTCAGAAATCACCAATGAACTCCACTTTGCCAAACTGAACAGCCGAGCATGACTAAAGAGTAGTATTTTGATGAAGCAGATGACATTCCTCTACTCCTGGTTTCCAAAAAACCATAGTCATGTTATTTTTATCCTAGCTCACTGGCCAATCTAGTTTCTCCTCTTCCCAGCCTCTTAATGCTAGAATGTTCCAGCAATCACTATTTGGTAGCTTATGATTCTCTAAAATACTTCAAGTGCCATCTATATTTTAATGAGTCCAGGAAATTAAGAGGTTTCCAGAAGTCTCTCTTAAAATTCAGATTCCTATAATGAATTGCTCATTTCATATCTCTACTTGGATGTCTAAGTATCTCTAATTCAGCACACCCAAAATTGATATTGTTTAATTTTGTTTCCCTAAAACCTGCTCTACTAGCAGTTTTTCCCATCTGAGCTGATGACAGTTCCATCCCTCTTGCTGCTCAAGTAAAGAACTTAGCAATCACTCTTGACTTATCTTTCCTTCCTATCCAAAATCCTATTGGTTTCACTTTCAAATTATATTTTAAATCAAAACACTTCTTACTCTCACTGCTACTCCCCTGGTTCACCCTACTATTATCTCTCATTTAGTCTACTGTAAGAGCATCATAACCATACTTTTAGACTTTATCCTTATTTCTCTATATTCTATATTCAACATAACAGTATTATCCTTTTAATATGCATGACATATCATGTTATTCCTGTGCTTAAAACCTGCAAAGGTCTTCTACATTATTCATAATAAATGGCAAAATTTTTTTTTTTTTTTTAAAGATTTTATTTATTTATTTGACAGAGAGAGACACAGTGAGGGAGGGAACACAAGCAGGGGGAGTGGGAGAGGGAGAAGCAGGCTTCCCGCCGAGCAGGGAGCCTGATGCGGGGCTCGATCCCAGGACCCTGGGATCATGACCTGAGCCGAAGGCAGGCGCTTAACGACTGAGCCACCCAGGCACCCCATAAATGGCAAAATCTTTACAATGGCCTGCAAGATTCTATATGATCTGAGCCTCCCATTATCTCTTGACTTCATCTCCTTCTTTCTCACCCTGTTCCAGGCTCATCACATTCCTTGCTCCTTACATACACCAGGCATGCTCCTGCCCCAGGACAACTGCACTGTTCTCTATAGGCAGCTATAAACTCTTGTCCCTCCGAAGAAATATCCAAAACAAGCAGAAACTGTCAAAACCAACTTTGTCAGAACTCTGTAAACTAAAAGGTTTACAGCAACCAAGTGAATGTTAAATTAAGAAAAAGGTAACTTGAAAATGGTAGAAAAGCCTTCTGGCTTTTTTATTTGCTTTTGTCCCACCCACTCCCTGTCTCAATGGCAGTCTTGAAAACCTGAAGACCACAACCTGCATTCTTAGAATGAGACTCTCATTCTTGGTTCTGGGGAGAAAGCAGAGCAGACCTTATCAGAAAAATATTGTGGTAGACATGGATGGAGCTAGAGAATACTGTGCTGGGTAAAATGGGTCAGAGAGGGACAAAGACCACGTGATCTCCTTCACATGTGGAATTTGAGAAGCAAGGCAAATGAACACAGGGAGAAAAAGAGGAAAACCAAGAAACAGACTCTTAGCTATAGAGAACAAGCTGATGGTTACTGGAGGGGACATGGATGGTGGAGGATGGATTAAATAGGTGATGGTTATTAAGGAGGGCACTGGCTGTGATAAGCACCTGGTTGTATGTAAGTGATGCATTACTAAATTCTACACCTGAAACTAATATTTTAACTAGCTGGAATTTAAATAAAAACTTGGGGGAAGAAACAAAAAATAAAAAAGAAATAAAATAAATGTTTGATAGAATTTAAAAAAAAAAGATAGAGAAATACCATGTTTCTTTATTTTAACCTTTCTGGGGCCTCCCTGAAGGATTAAAACAATATATTTGTCTCCATTTTGCCTAACTTGGAAATTATTCAAGGTGGAAAAGAGATAAACATTGTTCATAATCATTATAAAGTGAATGGAAAACCTATAGCCACCTGGAGCAAAAGATTATGATTGAAACATATAATAGACAGCTTAAAGCCTGGGAGAAAAATCTGAAAAGAGAGTTTCTTTGGGAAATTAGGACATTCACAAGTGCCTGTGTACACTGGAAAATCTAAAAAACCACACAAAAATTCAGGGCAGGATGGGTGCTCAGGAAAGACCTGAGACCTTAATCTCTCATCCTTGGCTAATCTCCCCAGGCTCAACAAAGGCAGGAAGTAAAGGCTAAGGCAGAATTGGACATGGCCCGGTTAAGCCTAGAAGGAGTGCCCCAGAACAGGGCCAATCCACAAAGACTGGGTAGTACGTCTTATTTGGGTTTGTCAAAATTTATTTGTTGCGGTCCTCACCTCACCACATCAAATGTGAATGTATTTGAAAATAAGACCATTACAAATATAATTAGTTAAGATGAGGTCTTTATGGTGAGCCATAATCCAATATGACCCATATCCTTATGCAAAGGGAAAATTGGGACAGAGAGACAGACAGGGAGAACATCTGTGAAAATGAAGGCAAGCCACGGAATGTCAAAGAATCACAGAAAATTATCAGAAACTACACAAGGGGGCATGAAACAGATTTTGTTTCATACCTATGAAAAAAAACAACCCTGCCAACACCTGGATCTGCCAACACAGCCTCCAGAACTGTAAGACAATAAATTGCTGTTGCTTAAGCTGCCTATTTTGTAGCACTTTGCTATGAGAGCTCTAACAAACTAATTCACCAGGAAAAGTATTTTTTGAGGGCTTGTTTGATTTAGGACCTGGCATTCAAGGAACTCTCTGTCAAAAAAATAGCTGAATATAAGCTAACAGAGCAGGCACTTCATATATGACAAGGAATATAGTCTTTTCATATTTGGAAAAGTCACTAAGCAAAAAACAGCTGCAGCCTTCAATAACCAAGCAAGCAAACAAACAAACAAAAAATAGTAAAGGATAGGCCATTCAAAAAAAAAAAAAAAGACAGAAACTCTCCCTTAGGATGCCAAGACATTGAACTTACTAGAAAATCAACTGTCTTAAATATACTCAAAGAGCTAAAGGAAACTGTGGACAGAGAACTAAAGAAAACCAGGAAAACGATTAATGAACAAAATGAGAGTACCAATGAAGAGACAGAATTTATACCATTTACCATCTGCATTTATTTATTTATTTATTTATTGTGTCTGTTAATTATTATCTGTTTCCCTCTGCTAGTGCAAAATCCATGAGCGCAAGGGTCATTCTTTTCTGGTTACCAGCAACTAATATGTGCCTGAAAGATAGTAGAGAATCAAGATTTTTAACTGCCAATAAATGGTCTCTTCCACATCCAATTATAGTTCTGTGGTATAAAGAAACATTAATGATTATGTGATGACAGAGAAAACAATTTTGGAGTGGGTAAAAGAAAAAAGATGTACATTTATAAAGTAAAGATTCCTTCATATGATAACTTAGGGAGGAAAGCTGGTAGTGACATAGTTGGGTGAACAGTCTGTAACCCTGAGAATACATTACAGTCAGTTCTCATTTGGGCAAAGATCACATAGCAGTCCTGATTTATTTTAAGGAAATAATCTCTACAGTGTAGAAGGTGCTAATTCAATGAATCTCCCAAATAATATCATCAGTGTAATAGTTGCTTGGCCTAAAAAATATTTATTAATATGCTTTTACATTCTGCTTTTTTAATCAAAATTAAAATTAAAATTAAGTTATCAATTTCCAAATGGAAGGTATTTGTTTGCAATATTAATTCTATCTCCGTTCCACCTTCTACAATTTTGTTGTCAATCAGTGATCAGAAGCTTAGTTTCATTTTTCCTTCAAGGGCAATTCTTGCATGGATATTTTCATATAATTTATAATTGTTACAAAAAAGGCTTATGAAATGACTTCACTGGGCACCTGGGTGGCTTAGTCAGTTAAGCATCTGCCCCTTTGGCTCAGGTCATGATCCCAGGGTCCTAGGATCAAGCCCCGTGTAGGGCTCCCTGCTTGGTGGGGAGCCTGCTTCTCCCTCTCCTCCCTGCTTGTGCTCCCTCTCACTATCTGTCTGTGTCTCTCTCAAATAAACAATAAATAAAATCTTAAAAAAAGAGAAGAAATCTATTCAAAAGAAATGGCTTCACTTCATAATAAAATTTAAGATAATAATATTAACTGTAGCGAAACATATAGGCATATACAGTGAAAGTAACAATCTTTCTTGAGGCTATCTGAACTTTCACTCTATCGTAATACGATTTGCCCTATAGACGTATATATATGTCTATATAATATATATATATATATTAAAGACATATCTACAAAAAACCTACAGCTGACATCATATTTAATGTTGAAAAACTCAAAGCTTTCTCACAAAGATCAGGTACAAAGCAAAGGTCACACCTCACACTACTCCTTGCTAAAGCAATTAGGCAAGAAAAGGAAATAAAAGTTCTATAGATTTGGAAGAAAGGCATAAAACTGTCCTTATTTACAGATGACATAATCATCTATGTAGAAAACTAAAAAGAATCAACAACAACCAACACAACAAAAAACTCCTGGAACTATTAAGCAATTATCAGAAATTTGCAGGATAAAAGGTTAGTATATAGAAATCAATTGCTTCCCTATATAACAATAATGAACAAGTGAAATCTGAAATTAAAAACAGTAACATTTATATTAGCACCTCAAAAAAGAAATAATTAGGTATTTCTCTATTAAATAGGTATAAGTTCTTTATGAGGAAAACTATAAAACTCTGAAGAATGAAATCAAAGATCTACAAAAATGGAGCTATTCCATGTTCATAGATATGAAGATATAACATTATCAAGATGCCAGTTCTTCATAACTTTATCTACAGATATGCAATCCCAATGCAATTCAATCCCAATAAAAATCTGAGCAAGTTATTTTATGGATACTGACAAACTGATTCTAAAATTGACAGGAAGAGGCAAAAGACCCAGAGTACCTGACACAATATTGAAGGAGAAGAACAAAATTGGAGGACTGACTCTCCCCAACTTTAAGACTCACTACCAACCTATAGTAACTGATATAATACGGAATCTGTAAAATAAATAGACAAAAAGTTCAATGGAACAGAATAGAGAGCCCAGAAATAGTCCTTCATAAATATAATCAACTAATCTTTGACAAAAGAGCAAAGGCAACACAATGAAGCAAAGATAGTCTCTTCAACAAATGGTACTAGAACAACTGGACATCTACATTCAAACAAAATCACATCTAGATATAAACTTACACCCTTCACAAAAATTAACTCAGAAATGGATAATAGACCTAAATGTAAAACACAAAATTACAAAGCTCTTAGAAGATAACATAGGAAAAAATCTAGATGCCCTTGGGTGTGTTGATGACTTTTAAGATACAACATGAAGGTAACAATCCATGAAAGAAAAAAACTGATAAGCTGCACTTCATTAAAATAAAAAAAAAAAACCCTCTGCTCTACAAAAGATAATATCAAGAGAATTAGAAGATAAGCCACAGATGGAGAGAAAATATCTGCAAAGACACATGGGATACAAGGCTCTTACTGAGAGTAGAGAGGAACACTTAAAACTCAATTTAAAAAACAAAACAAAACCTGATTTAAAAAATGGGCCAAAAACCTTAACAGACCTCTCACCAAATAAAATATATACAGATGGCAAATAAGTGCATGAAAAGATGCTCCATATCATATATCATCAGGGAAATGAAAATTAAAATAACAATGGGACACCACTATTTGAAGAGCCAAACTCTCGAACACTGATAACACCAAATGCTGGGAGGGATGCAGAACAATGGAACACTCACTTATTGCTGGAGGGAATGTAAAATGGTATAGCCACTTTGGGAGATAGTTCAGCAGTTTCTTACAAAACAACATAGTCTTACCATACATTCCAACAATTGTGCTTCTTGGTATTTACTCAAAGTGGTGGGAAATATGTCCACACAAAATCCTGCACATGGATGTTTACTGCAGCTTTATTTGTAATTGTCAAAACTTAGAAGCAGCCAAGATGTTCTTCGGCAGTTGAATGGATACATAAACTGTGGCACATCCAGACAACGAAGTATTAGTCAGCACTAAAGAGAAATGAACTACCAAGCCATGAAAAGACATGGAGGAACCTTAAATACATATTACTAAGTTAAAGAAGCCAATCTAAAAAGGCTACTAAGTGTTAGGATCACATTGATAAGACATTCTAGAAAAGGCAAAACTATGGAGACAATAAAAGATCTGTGGTAGCTTGTGTGTGTGGTAGGGGGATTAACAGGTAGAGCCCAGAGTATATTAAGGGCAGTAAAAATACTCTGTGTGATATTATTATGATAAATATGTATCATTACCCATTTTTCCAAACCCATAGATTATATGACACTAAAGGTGAAGCCTAAGGTAAATGATGGACTTTGAGTGGCTATTCTGGGTCAATGTAGAAGTGGGTGATATTGATAATGGGGAAGGCTATGCATGTGTGGGGGCAGGGGTATGTGGGCAATCTCTGTACCTCCCTCTCAATTTTGCTGTAAACCTAAAACTGCTCTAAAAACATATAGTATTTTTAAAAAACATTAATTTGTAAAATCCAATCATTCATCAAATATTTTATGAGAGATGAGATTATTTTACAGGCCTTTTTCAAGTGCTAGGTATACATAGTGAGTAAGACAGATGAATGATTCAGGGTACCTCAAGGCTGCACATAACAAAATATCTAGCTCAACAGTGGCTTAAAGATATGGGGCGATTTTTCTCCCATGAAAGGAAATCCTCAAGATAATTAATTCCAGGATTGTTTCAACCACTTAAACAAGTCATTACAGACCCAGGTTTTTCCATCTGTCTTCTGTGCTTTCCTTTGTTGCGTTTGCTCCCCTCATTGAGAGGACTGCCATCACTCCAAGTATCCTGTCCTCACAAGATAACATGACAAACACAAGAAGAGAAGAAGGCAGGGGTTTTTCTCCTCATGGGAGGGGTGACCACATACTCTGCTTTGCCTGGGAAAATTACAGTTTATGCCCTCTTTTACTTCTAATTTGTTCTGGATTGGATAATAAGTTGGATCGTTGCTGTAGTAACATGCCTTTTTTTTTTTTTTTCCCCCAAGAGAGGAAAATATTTCTGAGAGGTTCCTTCAGAAAATGTTTTCATGGGTCTCAATGGTAGGATTAGGTCACCTGCTCATCCCCTAACTGCAGGGGGAGTTAGATAAGTGAGCATTTGGCATTTTTAAACTTCATAGCATGAGGAGGATGAAAAAAAGAACTGCTGTGTGAACAGTCAAGAGCATGGGTCACAAATGACAAATCTGCATTCTCAGAGGTAACTGGGATTTCCCCAAGCCTCACAGCCTAGAAGGAATAAATGGAGTCATATTATCTATGCCCTCACAAGCCCCACCGACACCTTCCCATGTGGTTCATGCACAAAGTCTATTCAAGGGTGTCACATACATTTTCATGAACAAGTCTGCCAAGTATCTGACTATTTGCTAGGAATCACTTTTATCGTCTGGATATCTTCTGGGTTCAGTGGAACTTCCAGGGCTCTGCCAAGCACCATATTTTCCACTGACACCAGGATCCCCTGCTTTGCATTGCTGCCAAAGCAGTACTTGTGGTGTCAAAGTTATTCAGAGGTCTGGGGCAAAGTAGCAGAGAATGCTATTCTATTCATATGTTGCACTCTTGTTAGGACATTCTAAAGTATTATTATGAGTGTCCTAATAGCTGACAGTTTTTAGTCAAATGGAACTCGAGATAGACACAAATTAGTTTCATCAGTATTCAGCTTTCCTTTAGCTCCATGCAGAATTTCCCCTGAAGAGAAAATTTGCTTTGACTTGCTTTGGCCAATGAAATTGAGGTAGAAATAATGTGCATCCCTTCCAAATAAAAGCGTTTAAGAATAGTTTGTGAATGTGCCACTCTCTTTTTGGCAATGCTGCATGGAATGTGTTGATACGGATGTGCCATAAGATAGAAACAGCCTAGAAAGCTGAACAAGTACCTTGAGGCCAACGGCCCTGGAATGTCTCCCAAAGTCAGAGCAGATTTCACATGGGTGAGCAGTATTTGTTTGTTGTGTTAGTCATTGAGAGTTTATTTGTTACCACAGTGGGAGATCTATTTTTTTGTATAGTCTGCCTGTTCCCTATGGAAATCATGTATGAATTCAATGAGTTCTGGCCTGGGAAGAGGAAATTTGTCTCTTTCTCCTGACAACTAAGACTTTCTTACTGGGTTAGACTCATTTTGTCATTCTTCCTTTAGAAGGGATTCTCTCTCAAGGGTCTCCTGAATTCTGAAACAGATTTCTGGAGGGTGATCTGATAGTTCATCTGTATTTCCCAGAAATATCCAAAGCCACACTTAGATTTCAGTTAGCGTTCTCCTGATATACACAGAGAATAACTGACCATGTGTGAAGATGCTTCACAAGCAGAAGAGCCACTGTATGCCTGAGAGGAGGAGATTAGGAACAAGGGAAGGAAAACACCATGGGGTTGATGAGACCAATGGTCTCATAAGAGAAGAATGTACAGATTTCATGGGAGAGGGATAAAGAAGGGGAGAAAAGGCAGACAGGGACATCCAAGTGAGGTAAATAGCACTTGGAAAGGATGTAACTCAGAGCAGATATAACATCTAACAAAAGGCCTAGCAGAAGGCTGTCCTAATAAACAATCATGTTTGTTAAGTCATTTGAGATGTTAAGTTACAGAAACCCATTCTGAAGGATGTTATACAAATAACAGGGCTCTGTAGTTTATGAAGATGAGAAGTCCTGATCCAGACTTGGAGCCAGGGGTATGATATGAACTCTGTGCCCTATCTCAGAGCCAAAGGTTAGAATCAGTGTCACCTGAGTCACATGAACTGACAGAAGAGTGTGGGGTTCCCTAGGTGAGAATGGGGGGGCTGTAATGAGAAGATAGAGTGGATGCAGGATATGCAGAAATAATAGATAATCACTCCCACAATGTTCCTCCTAGAAGGAAACTTTGGGGTGATAGTTTCATTTACAGGAGAAAACCTTAAATCCTAGAGAAGGAAAGCCCAAATTAAAGTACATTGGAAACTTTATCATTAAATATAATTAGGATGCAAGATTGGTCAGTTAGTCAAAAATCTCTATCTTGGTAATAAATCATTAAAAATACATAAATATATTAAATGTTGTAACTCAAAATCCATCCAACCATACATGCACACACACACACAAACACACACTCACTTGTCAATCTTCTGATGTGAGATCAAGATATTTTTTGTGAATATGCATCATGCAATTGGCCTCCCTGTCATAATCTTGAAAGGAGAATCAACTGTAATAAAATTCAATATTGTGGTCTTTATTTATTTTTTTCAAGATTTTATTTATTTATTTATTTTAACAGAGAGAGAGAGAACACAAGCAGGGGGAGCAGGCAGAGGGAGAGGGAGAAGCAGACTCTCTGCTGAGCAAGGAGCCCAATGCAGGGCTCAATCCCAGGTCCCTGGGATGATGACTTGAGCTGAAGACAGATGCTTAACCAACTGAGCCACCCAGGTGCCCCAGTATTGTGGTCTTTAAAATGAAATAAAATATTAAAGGTAATTGCACAGTAATTAAGTGTAGTATGTTTCTAGTGTTTATGATTTCCCTCCAAAATCCCCACCAAATTTAGCCCACAACTAACAGTGACAAACTTATCAAATCTTTCCATAGAATTTGAATGTATCTTCTTTGAAACTGCATCTCTCTCTCTCTTACTCTCTCTGCACTTAATTCTCGGTTTATACAATTTTAATTACACAAAATAATTATGGTAACACGTATCACTGCAGTAAATACATTTAGAATCACAACTAGCTAGTTCTTCATAGCCAAAAATTCAACCAGTGGGACATACTAGAGATCCAACTCTTAGCTGTGAGTGTTCAGGGTACTGGGGGCAGGAGACAGCATATCATGCAAACAGACTGGATATTTTCTTGTTGGTTTCCATATTCGCTGGGTAGGAAATGATGGGTGGCCAGTTAAATGAAGCCCATTAGGAAAGCACTGATCCTAGGAGACGGGAGACAGCATGGCTCAAAACCTGGGCCTTTATACACATAAAGCAAATTGTTCTCAGCTCTCCATGGTTATTTACATTGCAGATGTTTCTGTTTACATTTCTTACCACTTGCTCAAGGCCAACAATCTCTAGTTTAAACACAAGATGAAAAATAAGATGGTGTTTTTCTTCACACACCTATTCTTCTCAACCCTGTGACCTGCCCGCCCTCTCTCTTTTGGTCTGTTCTATCAGTAGAAACAGTACAGCCCAGAAAGGAAGTTTCCACTGGGATGTCCAAGAGAAACAGAGGCAGCCTTATCTGTGCTTCCTGCTCTCTGAGGAGTCAGAGCTGAGGCTTCCCTTGTATATTTAGAACATCCTAACAAGTCACCAAATTGAGCCATGGTGCCGGTCCTGCCCAGAAAGTCTCTCCAACCTTGAAAACAAAGGTAAGAAGACCAAGAAGGCAAGAGGTGCTCTGAAGGCAAGCAAAAGGAAAAGTGTGCAAACCCACTTTGAAATTCCTGGAGTGATCCTGAATGAGATCCTGGTTGTTCCTGAACGTGGCCTTTCTACTAAATGTCTTAGAATACAAAGTCAAAGAGAAACCATTTTGGACGTATTTTTCCCTGTCCTGAGAAAACTTCAAATTCCCACAAAAATGCAGTAGTTTGCATATTCAGATATTATAGATAGTTTCAGATAGAAGAGACAAAAAGACAAATTTAGCTTTTTAAAAATTTACTATGTGCCAAATCCTCCAGTAAACGCTAAGGGAGTAGAAGAAAAGATGGCTAATCTCAGGGAACCCATGGACTGTAGGCACTGCCCTCAAGGTTCAGATTCTAGTTCTAAGTGCTACAGGTGAGCAAGGTGTGTTTGGTCCTTGCTGTAAAGGTGGTATGTGGCACATTCTGGACTTGGGGAGCAATGAGCTTGATTTTGCAGGGTAGACTAACTCTGGGAAAAGCAGGTAGTCTTTTGAAAAGATTAATGATTTGATCTATCTTGAAGAAAAAAATATTTTCCAGATCAGTAAGGAATAGGGATATGGGAAATCTTGGTGAATTTTAACCAGTGAAAGAATCTGATATAAATATGAGCCGGGAATCTACAGTAGGCTAGAGAGTCTCGAGCCACTGGCCTGCACCCACATCCTCCCAATCTTTGTTTTGACCTGTATTGTGTCCTGATCTCTCTTCTTCCTTTGTATCTCCATAATTTACAAGCTAGTCTTTCAGGGGAAAAATATGGAAATTATTCTAATATGATAGTTTCTTGTTTATATTTTTCTTCATCATCACTTATCACCTCTAAATTAAGTAGGCAACTCCATGAGAGCAGGGAGGGACCTGGTCTAGACTGTCACTTGCTACATCTCACTATTTAGGTTGGTCCCTGATACCCTGCTAGAGTTTATAAGCTATTTGTTAAAGATTCAATAAAGAAATTGTCATGACACTGAACAGGCAATCCTCCCACTGCTCTCTTATTACAAAGGTGACAGCTCTAAAAGGCAGATGAGTTACTCACAAATAGCCCTGTGGCTTAAGGCAATGCTTTCTTTCCTGTGTTTTCTCCCATTCCCCTAACGAAACCTTTTGATATGTGTGGAACATTCCAGGTTCTCAAGGAAGGCTAAAGTAGGACACATCTAAATTGGAGCCAGAAATATTTTAGTTCAGCTCTTCATAGCTTTGATCTCTGGTGTTAGGAAAAATAAAGAATTCATTTCAATCTTGAATTACAAAAGCATGAAATAACCAACTTTTTTATGCCAGGTCCAGAGCACTTTTTGTCTCTCCTACATAGACTGCAGATTTAATTCAGGAACCAAGCTGTTCTACAGCCCCATTTGAAAACATCACCAATAGTCAGAGCCATTTTAGTTAGCTTTGAAAATCCACCCTTCTTTACGCTAGCTCCCTAATGTTAATGATGATGGCAGAGAGGGAAAGACGCTGGTCCATGATCCCTGTTGACCATAATTAGAGGATGCCTCGGACAGCCTATTCTCAGAGAAGCAGAGCGCTTTGTAGGGCAAAGAGTTGAACACAACGTGGACATGTTTTGCTCTGAGGACTTGGTGGGGGCTAGAGAAGATGACAGAAAATCCTAGTTAATGGGGCAACAGAAGAGAGGAACATGCCAGGGATCCCTTGGCTCATCAGACAATTCAGAAAAACTGAAAATTACAGAAGTGTTTTGGCTCAGGAGCTGGAGGAGAGCTGCCAAGTTGTGGAGACATTCTCCAGATATCCTGCGAACGTCGAGCAGCCATCGGGGCCATAGCTGACCTTTCCCAGGCACAATTCCTATCATCACCCAATTGAAAGGGGGAAGAACAACACACTTGGCTAGCAAACACGGAGGCCCTTTATTCTATAAATGGAGAATAAATACAGATAAAAGATAAAAGAAGATGAGCACTACTTTCACAGAGGCCATGTGCTTGCTAGCAATTTGACCTAAAGCAATTTATTGTTAATTATTTATGCAGATAGAGAAAAGACCAGCCAAAACTTCAGATCTTTGCTGAACATGTTCAAAATATAAATCTAAAGTAAAGAAACATGCTGATTAGTGCCTGGCTTTTTCCTGTTTACATTTGTACATACAGCATTATAAAACACAAAGATACAGGGATATAGCAGTGTTATAAATATTTGGAGGGTGTTCTACAGCAGTAGTAATCAATATGGAACATTCATCAGAAGGAAAGAAAAATTAGACCGGAAAGGAAAACTTATTTGCCGATATGGAATGTGCTCAATTTTTAGTTTCATTTGTGGTATTTCATAGCTTGGTTCAGAAACCTTACTGCAAGTGAATGCATCTCGTTTTTCACTTCCTCAGGAGTGTGTCACTGTAAAGGCACAGCCACAATCTTGCTGTTTCATCTGCTAGGTGAACAAATCTATGCTGTTCTTTGTAGCAATGCACATAGACAATATGGTTAGACAGAAGCTACACACACTGGCTACCAAAAAATCCTCATTTCTATCTGGTGAGGGATGGAGAGTTTTATATAAAGAGTTGCTGCTCCATCACATTCCAATGTTTCTGTTGTTAACAATATTTATCTTTCATTTCATTGTTTGGGACACTCCATATATAGAGAATTTTTTTTTGCAAGATTTAGGATGCTGTTTTGTGTCTGATTTAAGAACTCTGTGTATCAAAAACAGAAAGAAAGAAAGAAAGAAAGAAAGAAAGAAAGAAAGAAAGAAAGA